>NC_083462.1:25736361-25833861 GCF_030014155.1 Tachysurus vachellii | reverse complement strand
GTTGGCTTGCTTGTTAAAGATCAAGTCTCGAGCGGGTTAAATAAATGATAGAATTACTATATTTAATACTGTACCTGTAGTGTTTTGCTGTTGTCTTGAGTTGCAGTGTAAAGTCATATTTAATGCTCATTCTTTTGTCAGCTTCAATATAACTGATTTTGTTGGTTTATATGTATTGGTACATATTTTACTTATCATTGTACTGTGTGTGAAATTTGTGTGGTGGTATTTGCCCTAAATTTTCACTTTAACAACATAGCAAGACTCTTTACAGTGTTTTGTCTAATATAATTAGCCTGTGTTATAATTTGCTTTTTCACCTTGGTAGCTGTTTGTACACTGATTTTCTGCTTTATCATAAAAATCTGATGATAAATAATCTGATCTTTTATTTTTCTTGTATGTTTCAGATTTGTGAAATTTGTAAGAGCTGTAAATTATGAATGAACTGACATCTGAAAGCTGTTTGTCAGACTTCTAGCCTAAATTTAAGTTCCCATGTGAACTGTATTACCCATTTCCATGATGTAGGAAGCTAGTTTGCTACAGTAGAAGTGTGAGGTTGTTTCCATGTCTGACTATAGAACTGAATGAAATTTGTATTTGTCTATCCATCTGAGAAGTCCGGCCTCGTTCTTACTGACTGACTTTTGTGGGTGTGGCTTTGTCTTGTTTTATAAGCAGCACCAGAATCTGTGTGCTTAACTTCCTTTTTGTTGCTTTCTAAAAGCTTCCCTAGAGAGAGAGTTTGCTGAAGGATTTCTGCGAGAGCATGGCTCATGTGCTGCATTTGCTCCTTTTATGGCTCTTCGTGAGCAGTTCAGAACCCCAGGGTTATGTGGGCAGTGGATTGGATCTTGGGGCAAACATTGAGAAGATTTTACCCTCCGTTACTCATCGTGCCAACGGCAGCCAAAGTTTCTATGGAATCATGTTTGATGCTGGGAGCACTGGAACACGGATCCACATCTACACCTTCATTCAGAACGACCCAAGTAGGGGTTTAACACTTGTATACTTTTATTTGTAAATGTCTCATGTTTTTTGTGCATGTCAATTTTATGGATAACCTTTGTATTCTTCGGTTTGTTTTCTAGACCGGCTCCCCATTTTGTATAATGAGATGTTCCAGTCTGTGAAGCCTGGTTTATCTGCCTATGCTGACATGCCAGAAAAAGTAAGTAAAGCCTTCTTAAGTCAGGTTAGTAAAGTGAAACTTTCAGGCTATTAAACTAAAATGCATTCCTTTTGCACATATCTTAATCACAAGTAATGTAAAGAAGGAACAAATGGCCCAAAGCCCTTTTAGTAAAATAGCAGGATTTGAAGTGTTATTCTGGTTATTCCAAAGCTTTCTTCAAAATTTACAATACTTCATTTATCAGTGAACAAAACATTTCAGAGCATTTTAACAGTTTCCACTTAGATTTAATGTTTAACATCCATGAAACAAGTTAATTCCTCTTCTTACCTGTTATAGCTGTGATAACAAGCCTCTGTTTAATATTAGTCCTGGATTATTGTGGAGCCTCTGCCATACACTACTCTGTGTATGAGCTGTTACTATAGAAACAATAGCGTCTTGCAAGCACATTGAAGGTAACTGTGTTCATGTTACAGCCAGTATCATGTTACAGCCAGTAACTCGCTGTTATCTGAAAAGAATCCAGACCTTCTAACTGATCAGATTTAAGCATTCAGCTGCATTGTGGTATAAAACACTGTAAAGTCTTGATCCCCTGCAAAGAAAGAGGAAAAATTGCATTTAAAGATCTAATTACAATTGTACCGAAAAACACTAACACGCCGCTTCTCTAAAGCAGCAGATATATATTGATTCACTTTGCATTTAATATATCCAGTAATAAATAAAATGTACAAAATAATAAACATGCCCATGAAAAAACTGCTGGCTTTATTTTTAGTCTATAGCTGTTTTTGGTGTGCCATTTTTGTAAGCGGTTCAGAAAGCTTAGGCAGGTTTACATAAAGTGTGTTGCTTACAGCAGCACCGTTAAAATGGGTTTTAGGCAGAAGAACCTTGTTTTGCTCATAAACCAAAGTTTATCAGGATTCACTCACATTGATACTCAAATGATTTTCCACACATATTTCAAGCCAGCTAGAGGATTGTTGATGTGCTCTTTATTTCATATAGCAAATTGAAAAATATTGGGTGGTCTGATTTGTTCTGGTCTTCTTGAATTGTATAAGTATTTTGCACTTTAAAAAGTTTCATTTACAGCAAAATTAAAAGTCGTTTAGCATTTTATACAGCAAAGGGTTTTTTCCACCGTAAGTAACAAAAAATACTCCTAAAAATATAAAACATTTACTGTTATAGGTTTTAAAAAGTGTTACTGTGAACAAATACATTTAACACAACCATTACACAATATACAAAAGTTTTTTTTTGTGTGTCTTATGGTATTTAGTAATGTGTGTGTTTTTGCCGGTCTGTGTTAGTACAGTTTATTTCAGTTTTAAGGATGTTGGCAGATGTGACTCACTATTAGATGACCTTTTATGAGCAAAGGACATCATGCATATGAGTCCTAGAGAATGACTGGAAAATCATTCCTTATAGAGGGGAAATTCCTGTTATTAAAATATACATGACTGTTTAAAAAAATGTACTAGTCTGGTGCATGAGTGCCTGTACGTGTGTAGGCCGGGGACTCAGTGCGGCAATTGCTGGAGGTTGCCAAGAGCACCGTGCCTCATGTGGAGTGGAAACAAACCCCGGTGATGCTGAAGGCTACAGCAGGATTGAGGATGCTGCCACCTGCCAAAGCTCATGCACTCCTGCAGGAGGTAAATTAGGAGCCCTTTATTGTAGATACTGGATATTGAACCATAGTTCTAGCAGTTCTTTTGACTTTGATTAGAACAGGACTAAGTTTTGTTTTGCGTTTATCTTGCACTGCATGTTCTTCATCAGGTTCAAGATGTGTTTGATGATTCTCCATTCTATGTGCCTGCTGATAGTGTAAGCATATTAAGTGGAACAAGTGAAGGTATGTTGACTTTGGCCCAAACAGATTAGATTGTCTTTAGCCTTTAAATGTATGTTGAAGATGACTGATAAAAGATTTGTCAGCAAAACACACTTGTGCAAAGGCACCATACAATTAAATTGTAAAAACAAACTGTGCTCATGGATGAATCCTAAACCATCACCAGTGATGTCACAGAATTGTCTCAGGTGTATGAAGCACGGATTATCTGAATTGTGGTGTAGTTTTGGTTAGCAGTTTGACAATAACTATTAGTGGCCAGTTGAAAACATGTTTCTCACACATGAATAAATATACAGATGACATTTAGTGTGACTTAATGTATAAAGTAAATTAAGTAAACATCCTGTGTTCTCTACCATAAATGCATAGAAATATAATAATGGACATGTATTATAATAATGGTCTTTAATGATTACATAAGTTAACATGAACTATGCATCCTCTTTTTTTTACAGGGGTTTTGGCCTGGGTGACTGTAAACTTTTTGACAGGTAACTTTTTTTATTTTTGGTGTAGACTTAAACACTGGTACTACTAGGTTCATTGAATCAAACCATTTATAATTTCCAAAAAAAGGAGTATTTAAGTTTTGAATGTTAATACTGCATTAGAATACTGCCCCGCTTTAGTGGGATAAGCTCCTGACCCACCGCTGTCCTGACCAGGATAAAGCGGCTACTGAATGAGAGTAAATTATTGAATCGCATATATAATGAATGATTATTTCTAAACTCTGAAATGATATGAATGAACTTTGAATTTCAGATTGGTCAAATCAAAACAAATACAAATGTAATTTGAAGTAATATATTAAAACAAATGCTATTTCAATTAATTTAGTGGTGTTAAATGATGTTTAACATTCAAAACTTTGTCTTTTTTACTTGCAAAATATTATGCTCCACTTATCAACTCTACTTTTAGGTCAACTTTACCCCCTCTCAAAAAAGTCAGTAGGGATATTGGATTTGGGTGGAGGATCAACGCAAGTCACCTTTCTTCCAAAAGTGAGTGTGTGTGTAAAGATATGATCATTACACAATACTTAAGGCGACACTTTCAGTCCACCAAATCGATTAATGGTGTTTTATGAGTGCTTATATTAACTATAACCGCACTGTATCACTGTTCATCTGTGTTTGACACACAAAAGTCCACATTCTGTGCTATAGTTGTCTTATCAGCATTATCAGTAGATATGGCCACAGAATCTCTTTAAACTAGCAGAAGAGTGTTTTCTGTCCATTATTTGTGTCTTAAATGTCAGTTACTGCAGTTCTATCAGCTCAGCTGCGATTAGCTAGGCCACGGTCATGCCTATATTCAGTGTAACCGCAATCTTGTTCATGCAATGTTATTTAAATGTACATGCACTCCTCTGAGTAAACATTAGCTATTTCATTTTGATTTACAGAAAACAACCGAGAGATTTCCTGCTGATTACACAGCAAGATTCAGTATGTTTAACACAACCTATAAATTGTACACTCACAGGTAACTGCATTAAAAACATCTTGGAAATGTTGTACAACATGAAAGAATTTGGTTTTAAGGTGTTTCTCACTCCCATTTGTAGTTATTCAGGGAATGGAATAAAGGCTGCCCAGCTTGCTGCTATTGGGGCTTTGGGCTCAAAAGGTGTAGCAGTGAAGTTGTTTTATTTTTTCTCAGTGTCCTATCCACTATTTTCATACCAATAAATTAGACAATATCAGGCATTCGGCATTGACCATTGGGTACCATTTGCATTTTTGTAATTTTGTTCCAGATCCAGAAGGGAAGGTTTATCAGAGCTCCTGCTTGCCTAAGAATTACAAAGGGAAAATTAGCTTCGGAGGGTTAATATACAAAGTCAGCGGAAAGCCAGGAGGTAAAACACATTCATAACACTTCTCTAAAAACAAAATGTAGTCCCTGATAATCTGTTTAATGAAATGCAAGATGCATTGCACTACTTTTCACTCTCCAGGTTCTACTGGATATAAGAGCTGTTACAAAGAAATGCTGAAGGTTGTGAAAGGTGTCATTCGGGAGCCAGATGATATGGAAGACAGCTGGATTTATGCCTTCTCTTATTATTTTGACCATGCTGTTGAGGCTGGCCTTGTTGGTGAGAAAAAGCTAGTAACACATTTCAGAAGTGCAATTATAGGGCACTTTCAAGTAAGTGGAGCAGTGATAGCCTGGGTAAAAGGGGCAACTGCAATTAAGGTGAATGGGGCATGTCACATAAATAAGCAAGTGGTGACTGAGGACAAGGGGGCAGTGGTAGTTCAGATGAATAGGGTAAGCACAGTCATAATGAGAGTTTATATCGCTGTAAGAGCCAATACTGGGAGCATAAGAGCGCCTTTTACAGTTACTGTGTTCTTGCCTGAACAGTCAGATACAAAATCTGCCAGTTGAAGGAATTTAAAACAATGGCAATAAAGCCTAACTAATTAACAGCAAAATACTTAATACTATTCACTGCTAATTTATAGAAGTGACTGTTGAATGTATTACATGATGATCAGTTGTATGTCTATAATTATAGTCAGTTTAAGTCCATTTAGTGTTTAATCTGTCCCTAACAACTCAGTTGAAATGCCTTCACTCATCTGTTACAGACGAAGCCCGAGGTGGTGCTGTGCAGGTCCGGGACTTCAAGAACAGAGCTAAGGAGGGTGAGGGATTAGGATCTTCATTCACACACATTTTGTAGCTATTGGGGATTTCAAAATGGTTTTACATGAAAGAGCTAATTAATGAGGAACTTGCTAAATAGTGTAGTAACTAATGAAGACTGAAATACAAACGAGCGAGGAAGTAGGACACCAAAACAAATCCCCACATCAATGGTGTTTGATATTATGTAGTTGAGTGAATACAAATGATTTCTGCAGTAAACACATGATGATCTTAGCAAAGAAATGATCTCAAAAATTAATGAGTATTCTGAGAAGTACAGTAGCTGTAGTTAAGCAGTACCAAAACTGTCTGGCTAGTCATTCCAGACAGACGTTATTATTACCTCAAGGCATTACTTGGGTTATATATGAATTTGTTTGTTTTATAGTGTGCAACAAAGTGTCCATGTATAATCCTGACTATCCCTTCCTGTGTATGGATCTTACATACATAACCTGTCTTCTGAGGTCTGGATATGGCTTTGAGGAGAAAACAGTCCTGGAGGTAATGTGTTGGCAGCAACATTTCATAGAAAAGTCTACATTTACTCATTCACTATAGCCAGAAAGGACTGGTTTTAATTTTATTAAGAAAGATCAGTGAAAGTTAAATAAATTGCTTTCCCTGGTGGTTGTTGAAAGATATCTTAAATCTTGCCTCTGTTCATTTAAGATGTAAATAAACTGTTGTTCAGGTTTAAAGTAAGGCAGCTAAAATAGTTCAAACACAGTTTGTCACAATCATCATGTTCATTTTATAAAGACTCATCATTTGTAACTTCTTTTTGTTTATAGTTGACCAAAAAGCTGCACAATGTGGAGGCCAGCTGGGCTTTGGGAGCTACTCTGGGTTACTTTGAACACTTTAGCATTGTCTAAAAAAAAAGCCAAGTATCATCTCCTCTTTCATCACTTTATCAGCTCTAGTAGTGAAGTCACTTATGTCTTAAAACTCATTTTTGTTTGTTGTCTCTTACAATAAAGATTTTATGCGAGTTGCTATTTGCCTTTTTTCCCCCTAAAAAAATTGTGCGTGAGATTGTATATATCGGGGATATCTTTGGGGATTCAGAGATATGCCTGGTTTAAAAATTACCCATGTTTTCTTTTGGAAGTGGTTTAAGTAAAAACAAAAACCCTAAAACTGTAAGACTAAAGTGTTTATCTGAAAAGCTATTATCTGTCTTGCTAGTGGGGGAAAATTGTACTCTTTTATAGGCTGCAATGAAATGCTGCATTTTATGAATTTAATTTAGGCATCTAATAGAAATGTTGTATTTTCCTTTACAATATTAAGCTGGGAAATCTGTGTACGAACAGCTCTGCATCTTATTGAGCAAAGGAACATTAAGATTTCACACTGAGGACAGCTGCATTTAAACTAGGGGAACAAATTGGACAAATGTGTCATAGGCCAGCAATTAAACATTGCTCTGTCAGTAAGCAGTTACAGTGGAAGTTAAGACATTTGTTTCAAAATGGTTCAAGTGGATTTTTTTTTTGCCAGCACTGTTGCTTATACACAGTGAATTTCTGATGTCACACAAACATGTTTAACATGTGTCTGTACTTCTATAGCCTTGTGTAACAGAAAAAAATCATTTGCTTTATCTTCTAAAACAGTAACTGTAGTTTAAGTGCCTTGAGTTCAGCTGATTTTGGCCAACGTTTTAAAGCTTGTTCGCTTTAAACAGGTGACCAAAGTGCAGAGGTCATTAAAACAGGTGACTAAAGTGCAGCTTTTGCCTTTTTGACCATAAAGCACATGATTACATAAAATAATGTCATGTACTTGAATGCAATTATTAATAATTATTTTATTTACAAATACTATTAGAGCAATGCCACCACATCCTCCCCATAACTGTGAGCTCCAGCCGTCATGTTGACCAAGTCATGAGGTGGTGACAGAACCACTATGGGGTCTGTAGGACCTGCAGTACATAAAGACAAAACTGAAATGTAATAGTTATATTATATGATCACTTAGAGGCAGTGAATATCTGGATGAATGCTACATACCTTGTGCTCTCAGCATCACGTGATGAAGATTAACTGGCTCCACAGTCGTCATAGTTACCATGGAGGCAGCACCATCAGCCTCTAACAAGCTGCTATGAGTCAGTGCCTCGCCTGTCAATCAAAATACAAAACTACATCTGATAAAGTGAAAAGATCTCCAGCCTAACATTTATTTTCCTCTTTGGTGATTTACCTGCACTCAAGCAAATTATCACTGCGTAGCAAATATGTGTAGCAGATATCCATAATAGCTTGGTGGAACTGCTGTGAAAGACTGCAGACTCAATAGTGATCATATTACTCAGTCAAATCTTGTTACCTGTTTCTCTGCTTTCAGACGTGAGTGAATCCTCTCCGTGCCGCTTCCTCATGTGAACGTTTCTGCTGCCACTCTGAGAGAACATCTTCCCACATATGGAGCACTGATGGGGCTTCTCCCCTGATAATGCAAAGATAATGCATGTTATTGATATTGGCATGTGAGCTGAATATGTTATGTGGGTATCGTGTGTAGTCAGATCTGATTTAATATTGGGAGTTTTATGTTCTCTAATCTAATATCATGATGTAAAGGTCTGACCTGAACATGAAACACACATGAACTACTCATACTCAAGTCTCTCATATCACAAAGCAGTATGTTCCCCACAAATGTTCACTGGGGGTTGTGGAATGTGCAGTTCTGATGGGCAGAAAGTCACAGAAATGAACTATAGCTTAAAGATTATTCTTTATTAAAACACATTTGACAGAATCACCTTTCTACCTAAGAAGAGAACGGTGAGTTTGTTCTAAAGGATAAGAGCAGCCCAAATTGTATGGCAAGACTTTAAAGGTGCAGTAGCTGAAATTGTATCTGAAGAATATGTAGAAATAATAACAGAAATAATTTAACAGAAAGTTTAACATTGGCATCATAAAAAGTGTGTTACATGGCTGAGAAACCTTGTTTAGAAAGCTTGCTACAGAAAAACTGCTCGTTTGAGTTTAAATGGCCCTCTTTTATCCGCCACTTCACCCCACCCCTATATCTGTAAAGAAAAAAAACACGGCTGGGTTGGTAAACTTAATACAAGCACATACTTTTACAGTGAGCAAAAAATACTGCTGTGCATTGACAAAATTTAATGCCAAAAAAGGCAGCTTTCTTTGCCACATTACAAGCTGTCCTACTATCCCGTTAACTACTGTGAGGAACTCTCTGTTTACAGCTGCTATAAAAATTAAAGGTAACTATTAAACGACAAAAATGTTGTTCTTTAATAATAAAAAAAAGGGCTGTTATTGAAAAATAAGCATCTTTGGTTTTTATCCTAGAACGCAGACTTGAGTATATATTTTTTTTACATAAGAACTACAGGGTAACCAAACAAACCTTACAATAGAAAACTGCTGTAAGTATTATATGTTCGAGCAAAATGAAACGAGCACAAGAGACACTACTTTAGGAGAAAAAAAAAAACAAATCAAATATAATCACAGTTCTTGTAAATGTTACAAAACACCTTTGTATACAGCTGTGTGTTGCTGGAATAAAATAAAAACTCACCAGAGTGAACCAACATGTGTTTGCGGAGACTTGAGTACTCTGCAAAAGACCGCCCACAGTTGTCTACGTCACAAAGAAAGGGCTTCTCACCTGACACACAAGGCACGAGGGAAAGTTCAAGACATAAAATGTACATGATCATTAATAAAAGTAAACGATCACATTGCACCAGCCATTAACAATTTACTAATAATAAAGCTAATTAACCCTTGTATTGTCCTCCTATACAAATTAGGAGCGCTGAGTTTTTTTACCTTTTTAGTCTAACTTGTTTCCAACATATTAACATATATTTTGCAAAAATATTTGTCATATTTGGTATAATAAACCTCATTAAAATGCAAAAATGGCTCATTTTTTAGTAAAAAAAAAATTTAATTATTTTCACCATAGAGGCACAAAAGTTGACGCACAATTACAGGCTGGTATATTTCAAGGGCAGGAGATTGTTTTGAAACCATTTTGACCATTTTTAATGTCCGCAAATCGACTTGAATGTCAGGCCAAATTGACTTGAATGCTTATAAATCAAAAATTCTACAATTATCACCATTCTGTGTGTAATATCTATTTTATTTTCTATGTATTAATTAAATAGATTAATATCTATTTATTATCTATGTATTTTACCCACCTGATGCCATCTGATCAACCAACAACAGGCTACACACACACACACCCACACACACACCCACACACACACCCACACACACACCCACACACACACCCACACACACACCCACACACACACCCACACACACACCCACACACACACCCACACACACACCCACACACCCACTCAAAAACATGGCATAATTTCATATGAATAAAACTTCTTTTACACTCCTTATGTTTTTTTATTACACTTAATTATTGAACGGTAAACCTTATAAAATTATGCCATGTTTTGAGTAAAATAAGCAGAAATGATTAAATATTATTTTGGATAACCACTGACTGATGAATGTCAAACATTACTCAGCATATCTCTAGGCCAAAGCTTACTGATGCAACTAAATGTATAAATAAGAGAGAGGAAACAAATATGATTTACAAAACACATGTATTTTATTTTTGAACTTCTTTATAGAAATATGAATGTGTGTGTGTGTGTGTGCGTGAAATGTTTAAAAATACGTAGCCTTTGTTTTGTCTAGAGGCCAAATAAAATGCAATGTCCAATGTTTTGAACAGTGTTTGACTGTGTGTGTGTGTGTGTGTGTGTTTGTGAAGCTCCTTGGTAGATCAGATTTTGCCGCCAGCTGGACAAATGCATCTGACAAGTGTGAAATATTTACAGATGAGTAGCTTTTGTTTTTTTTTCTGGAGGCCTAATGAAATGCAATGCCCAATTTGTGTGTGTGTTTGTGTGTGTGTGTGCATGTGGTGTGTGAGTGTGTGTTTTGGGTGCATGTGTTAGTGGACATTTTACGTGTGCATTTTTGTGTCTGTATGTATGTTCATTGCGCTGAAAAGGGCAAAAGTGTGACCTACTGCCCCACTAAATGTGGCCGAGTCAAAATGACCCAAGAGGATCACGAACACGTAGTATATACTGTTCTGAACACATAGTTCAACGAAACAATTTGGAACAATCCTGGTAAATTTCAGGCAAATATGTGGAAGAAAACCAAAGTTATGACACATTAAATTCTTCCAGCGGGGTCAAAAAGACCCAGGGACAACATGAAGGTTAAGATAAAAAAAAAAAAAGCAATTTATATTTGACACATTTTGTCAAATGTGTTTTGTGTATGCAATTGTGTCACATCTATTACAGTCACACATATAATTGTTATTAATCACACGAGTAATTAATTGATAATAAATAGTTGTTAATTGGGTGCAATAATAACTCTGTGTTTCTTGTATTTCACTCAAAGTTTAATATCACAAATTAGAAATCACATATTTTATTGTTATACAAACTAAGTGTCTCAGAATTTGATGTCTATAATGAAGAAACTTACCAGTATGTGTGCGTTTGTGGTTCTTCAGATTACCAGCGGTGGTAAATTTCTTGCCACAGTTCTTCTCATTACAGATGAAGGGCTTCTCACCATTATGTGTTCTCATGTGGACCTGAAGTCTCTGCAGTACATAAAAGCTCTTCCCACAGCCCTCGGCGCCACAGCGGAAAGTTCGGTCATTCCTGAAGCATACACACACACTTAGTGTATTATACACTCAATGCCATCAGGTTAAGGCTCAACAGTAATTGGTGGTAACAAAGCCCTGCATTGTTTGAGGAAGAATAACAGGTATAAGATTTATTTACTGTAAGCTTTTCTCTCCTATCTATCTTAGCTACAATGCAAAAATAAAAAGCAAGTACAAAAAGCAGAGACTAGTATTTAACTGTGTAAAAGGAAATATTTTCAGTTCCAGAAACACCTTCCTTCTCCTACCTATGTGTTTTCAGGTGGTATTTTAGGTGTGCAGGATAGGTGAAAGTCCGTTGGCAGTTCTCGTAAGGGCACCTAAGAATCTTCTCTGTAGATGCACGACTGTTTCGTGGCGGTGTCTCCTTTTTTGGCCCCTCTGACTGGCAGCTAAGTATAAGGTCACCTGGACAGGGACAGTGCAAGGGGTTTATTATGATTTGTAGTTGGTGAATAAGCGATATTGCAAAGCAGTGCCACCATAAAGATTTATGCAAGACAAAAATTAAAACGCTGTAATAAGCTGACTGAAAAAAGGGGATATTACTGTTGCTACTAGCTCTGGCTTCCTTTGCCAGCTCGGCTCGAGTGGCAGCAATCAAGCTGTCATGGGCAAGCTCTTGCACCCGCAGGTACCATGGGGCACTCCCGTCTGCACACTCCCCTGCCGAAATTTCCTCTTCAGCCTCATCCACATCATCCTGCACAAATACCAGGGGCTCTGTCGAGGCTGCCAGCCCTGCAAACAAAGCAGGCGATGAGAGATAAAAGAAATCGTTCTCATAATGCTTATTCTTATAACACTTCATAAAACTGAGAAGATGATAAAAATTAAAATAATAAAAATTAGACTTTACAGTTTGGTTTACGTGCCAAACGTTATAATGCTGTATTTAATAATAAGTCAGTACATATAACAGTAATGGTGTCATTGCTATTGAGGTATCTTACGTAGTGTACAGAATGTGGTTTTGAGTGTGGCTCATAACTCATAACTGAATGTTGTTTCATCTACCAGATTTATTTGCATGGTGGAAAAGGGCAAATAGCGACGCTCATAATGAATGATCTACATAGCTAGCATTTTAATTAACTAGGTAGTTCTCAAATTTGACATCAGCTTTAAGAATGAATGCTCACTAAACGAATCTGTATACATATTCAAACCAGGTAACATTTGACGATACCTTTGGCGAGGTTGAGTAGAACATATGAGGTGCTGTCTGGTTGATGGAGGTCTTGCAGGATTGCAGGTGAAGTCGTGGTTGGAGAGTGAGACTGGAGCTGCACTACCAGGGGGCTTTGTTCTGGTCCAAACTCTGACAGCGATGGGGATGTTGCATCGCTAAGAGCACTCTCTAGACAAACACAATCAAGAGACATGCTTTCATTATGGAATAATGCACAGGAACAATTTGGGGCATTTAGAAATAATATATAAAGAGAACTACTTATAAAAGTTGCACATACTTAACATGTAGATATTAAAAAATCTAGAGATGATGTTCATCACAACCAATCCTAAACAATACAAAACACTCATCACTGAATACCTGGAAGGTCTAGCTGGCTACATATGGGATTATCCGAAGAGGGAAGGAGAGGTAGACACTGTGTTTTGGGATCTGATTCCTCCAAACCCTGACCCAAGGGTATGGAGGCGTTCTGCACAAACTCAACCAGCAGCTTCACAAAGATGAAACCAGGTTAGATCAAAAGAGAGTGGCATTTTAATATCATATAAATGTTTAAAACCTTTGGAGAAAGGAATGCGTGTTGTGCTTCGATACCTCAGGTTTGGAATCAAGCTCATCAGAAAGCATGGATTCAGTCTTGTTTGTTCTGTGGTGGGGAAAAGAACCGATTACAACCAAGAACCAAAATAACCATCAGGACATGAAGCCATTTATTTTGACTTACATACATACATACATACATACATACATATATATATATATATATATATATATATATATATATATATATATATATATATATATAAAAACTTACCCGCTGGTGGACTAGAAATAGCAGATTATGGTCATCGTATCACATCTATGAAAGGCTTTTGGTCAGTCGTCCAAAAGACTAAAATTGAATCAAAGTCAAAGGAAAACTATTCATTTAATACAGCAGTCAATAATAATTAACACAGTTTAGTGGCAGTTAAAAAAGACTTGCGAATTTTTCTGTAATTGTTAACTGTGTAGTAAAAAATCCTGATTTTAAAGTTGTGCTTTTAAAGAAAACAACAACAACAACAAGAACAACAACATTGATGGAGGAAATTGGGACTGATAGCTTTTCCTCCTCCGGCCTTTGACACCTGGATACACAGAACATGTAGCCAGCTAACTTTTAGCAACTGACAGATTTAAACCAACTTCATATACAAATAGCAAAAACAGTCAAACTGCTAACCTGAACTTAACTGTATTATACACACTAACTCAGGTTAGATAAAGTTTTGTCGACATTTAATACCCTTTAAGAAGCTAACTAGCTACCTGTCTGTTAGCTAGCTTAGATTTTCTTTTTCCACTATTTTTCCATTATTAACGGTTATATTTTTTACATGTTTTATATTCCAGTCCAGCTTATTCATGCATGCAGTCAGCATTTTGGTTCAAATGCATTTATTTTAATCCTACCGCCATCCGTCATGTTAAAAGAGAAAACAACATCTCAAACAAAAAAGCGGTGCCAAAATGTACTTCCGGGTTGAGATATGAACAGTGATGTGTCGCTGAAGAACGAGTCGGTTCTCGGAGACGGCTTTTTTTAAGGTGAACCTTGAGTATCGACTCGCATTTGAACGACTCGCGTTTAGAAGATGACTCAAAATTCTCATCCATAAAAATGTAGGAAATTTAGTTATCATATTTTAATTAGTATTTAGTAATTTGCTTGAAGCAAATCAAGATGATCAAACAGTACTTGAAAATGTACCAAAGGAAGTTTGTCAACAACCAACAACAACTAGTCAACTGAGTAACAAATAAAAAACCTACATGGAGTCAGTTATAAGAGCCCATGTACTGTAGTCATGCCAGCACTTCCAATAGAGATTAAATACTTAATTGGAAGTGGTAGTTTTGCCTTTTTCCTTTTGTTTTAAATAATATTGTAAAAGTGCACCAAAGACAAAAAGACAAGCAGAAAAAATAACTGCAAATGATGCATTAGCACGGTACCTTTGCTAAGGTCCTCTCTCACATACTATATATCTAAAAGGGGGGGGGAATTAATTTTGGGTTATTTTCTGTAACCCTACACCTAATAAACAGTCCCCTCCAAAAGTATTGGACCATCAAGGTCATATCTTTTGTTTTTGTTTACACTGAAGCATTATGAACTCCAGAATGTCGGCCTTCATTTGCTGATATTTACATCAAAATGTGTTGCAGACCGTTCAATTTGAATGGAAGCAAAAGTTTAGGAACAGGTAGACTTATTATAAGTTCAATTAAATATCACATAATATGTGGTTGCATATCCCTTGCTTGCAGAAACTGCATCAAGTCGTTGACCCACTGCCATTACGAAAACGTTGCGTTCTTCTTCTTCAGTCTCCTCTTCAGAAGGTGAAATTCTGCTCAATTTGGTTAAGGTCTGGTGATTGCCTTATCCAGTTTATCACCTGAAATTCCTTGGCTGGTATTGCATCTACAAGCAGAAACGTCCTTAGTAGTAATTTATTTGTACGTTTTGTTTTGTTTTTCCATTCTGGGGGCTTTTTTGGCTGGGTTAATATAAATAATAAAGAAATACCACCACAATGCTTTCTAATCATTACGTAACTTGATTTCTTGTAAAAGTCTTCTAGCAGGGACCAAATCCCTTTTTGTATTGTGGCCTGTTTAATGTTACCATTTTTGATTATTTGTAGAATATATGAGGTGCTGTCTGGCTGCTTGAGGTCTTGCAGAATGTTGGGGTCAGTGTAGTCGAGTGAGTTCCACTATCATGGGACTTCAGTGTGCTCTAAACTCTAAACATTAACAGTCTGCTTTACTTTCAGTATCTTCCTAAAATATGAGAATCCTAAAACAGGTTTCTTAAAGCCAGTTTAAGGGCAATGATAGATTGTATGCTTCTGTATGGCTCAATTCACAGCTTGCATTAATTCTGTATTTGTGGGCCACACTCAATAAAGCCAAACTCTTCTTGTTTTATGAAATTTGTATGAATGACCCCCCATGGAAGACTGTTACATCTCAGACCCTCAGGTCCACTTAAGGAAATACTGCAAGTGTATTAAAGTTTTTAAGTACCTTATTTTCTGTGTTACTTCTGAGCAATAAGTAAAAGAAGCTGCTCTGTTTTTAGCACACTCTAGAGGCGTGTTCCAGAGTGGACATGGTGTATGTAAAATGAGAATGATTTTTGTAGTGATTTTGTGTTTTGATGTTAGTCCTGAAGAGTTAGTCACCTTTTCTGTTCTAGCAGTATATAAAACTAGCTCCACTGCATACCTGACCCTGCTATATCTGGGTAAAAGCAGTGATTGTATTTGTAGATGTTTATGGAGCTCTATGTAGTACGTGCAACACAGGATACTTTCATGACATTTATGACTAATCTTTGTAAGACTCTGCTACTATAAATCAGTTTCTTGTGGAAAATCCTAAAATAAGCCAGAGACAAAACAGTGTACAATGAGAGCTATGCATACCTCCAGGGCCCATTGTTCCTGGGATATGCCCTGGATCAACCACAATTACCCAAAAACAGTATTTAAAGAATCAGCTTTCTGCTTTTTTTTTTTTTTTTTAAATAATTCAGGATGCAGCATCCCCATACATCCATCTTCAGAATAAAAATAGAAAATATATAAACAAGGATGTTTGCAAATAAAAAAATCCATATGTTTGTTACCATACATATAGGCTAATTTGTAGCGAACACTTTTCACTAGAAATAGCAATTTTTAATCTGACGACCTTTATTCAGACGTCACATAAAACGTATCTTCTATAATTTAACTGAGTAAGCTAATTGTTTGCTAAATGTTAATTTCAGTTAACAATAGCCACCTTAAATATATTTGTGTGCTCATGATTTTCCAAGAATATTTTTTGAAAAATAATGGGGATCATTTAAGAATGCTGAAAAAAACATTCAGTTGGTACAGTGGATCATCCAAGATGCATATTTTTTGATTTAGCACGGTTTTTATACCGAATGCCCTTCCTTATGCAACACACACCACACACACAAATTATCCAGGCTTGGGACTGGCACTGAGTTAATGAATGTTAATATATTTTTAAATTAATCAAACAATTATTTTTTGGACAGCCCAGAATATATAGGCTGCCCTGAGCAAACTGCGTAGTCTGTGTGAGCTCAACATTTAAAAGGCATATTTCTTTTGTTTGTACGGTTTGTACATATGGTTTTATTGAGAGGCTCAACGTTTCTATTCAGTTACATCCCAAGTACACATATTTACATTCAATTATGTTACACCTTCTCATACACTGCTATGCAACACAGTCCAGTAAGAACCAGGAGTAACATAACCTGCTAGCATTTACCAGCCACATTAAGGAAATTTTCTGATCTTGCAGGTTCAGTCTGAAACAAATCAAGATGATCAAACAGTACATGAAAATGTACCAAAGGAAGTTTGTCAACAACAACTAGTCAACTGAGTAACAAATAAAAATGCAAAACCTACATGGAGTCAGTTATAAGAGCCCATGTACCGTAGTCATGCCAGCACTTCCAATAGAGATTAAATACTTAACTGGAAGTGGTAGTTTTTCTTTTTTCATTTTGTTTTAAATAATATTGTAAAAGTGCACCAAAGACAAAAACACAAGCAGAAAAAATAACTGCACATTATGCATTAGCACTGTACCTTTGCTAAGGTCCTCTCTCACATACTATATATCTAATATAAGATATATTGGGGGAATCATTTCAGGTTATTTTCTGTAACCCTACACCTAATAAACAGTCCCCTCCAAAAGTATTGGCACATCAAGGTCATATCTTTTGTTTTTGTTTACACTGAAGCATTATGAGCGCCAGAATGTCGGCCTTCATTTGCTGATATTTACATCAAAATGTGTTGCAGACCATGCAATTTGAATGGAAGCAAAAGTTTAGGAACAGGTAGACTTAATCTAAAGTTCAGTGAAATATCACTTAATATTTGGTTGCATATCCCTTGCTTTCAGCAAGTCATTGACCCACTGCCATTACAAAAATGTTGCATTCTTCTTCTTCAGTCTCCTCTTCAGAAGGTGAAATTCTGCTCAATTTGGTTAAGGTATGGTGATTGCCTTATCCAGTTTATCACCTTAAATTCCTTCCCTTGATGAAGTCCTGTGTTTTGTTCCAGAAGCAGCCATGCAAGTCCAAGCCATGGGTCACACCTCGGCCACTCTACATCACTTTCTGTTTTATTTTGGAGTGTTTAAACTTTTGTGGTTCATCTCTGTATTTCTTTGCGAATTTCTTTCTGCCCTTTTAATTCTTATTACTGATAAGCGGTTTGCATATTGTGTTCCATGTCTGGTTTTAGTACACCAATTATTTTTTTCTTAATTGTTGTACTGGCTGTGACCAATGCATGGGTGCAGTGTCTCTGACTGAGGTTTCCCTCTTTTCTTTTCTCAGCTTCAAATTCATATTTTGATATCAAGCACAAATGTCTTCAGTGTACGGGGCTGAAACTGTTCCAATACTTTCAGAAAGAACTATATGACACAATGGTGCCAAACACCTGGATTGTACATCACAGATCGTATAATGGAAGACTGCAGAGAAGGAAATGTGTATTTGGTCTTGCATTAAATACGGAATGTCCTCAACTACAAGGTCAGTTGTTTAAAACAAACCAACAAAAACAAAGGATAAAACAACTAGATAGAAAACTAAAATGTAGCTGTTCAGATATTATGAAATAAAGCACAATTTGCAGTTTGCAACGTTAAAAAAAGAAAAGCATTGAGCCGTTTAAAAATTGAACATACATGCAGGATACATGTACAAGATGAAATATATTTGTATGATTCAAAAAAAAAAGAGGCCTTTTGCTTTTACAAGCAGAAAACAGTGCACTAGTGTTTGTTACACATACATCTAAAATCCATCACTTGTCCTGTCTTTAAAATCTAACCATGACTCACTGATTGACAGTTATGTGTCCCAAGAATATGGTAACAAATTTAATACTAGAAACATACATTTGCAAATGAAAACTGGTTTAAATCATGGTATAAAGTTAAGCGGCACAGCTGATATGAAAAAATAAAGAGATACTAATGTAATATTTGAAGCGGACAGATTTTAAAAGGTCGTTGGATGAGTAAATAAGACATTCTAGCTAAATCCAAAGATCAGAGCAAAACCCACAGTCTATTCTGACTGACCATGAGATGTACATGGTCTTTTACATGACCTTTGTCAGAAGCAATAGTACATACCTTTAAGGAAGATATTGACATAAAGGCAGGAGAATGCTGCTATGGTCAATGTGATATTCACAGACTATATCTTTTTTTATATTTGCGTTTCAAAAGAATTTGAAAAGAAAATGTCACAGGTACAAACTAGTGGTCAATGTCCCGCTGCCCCAAAACAAAACCTTGAGTATCACTTCTGCTATTACCATTCCATTATACCACATATACAATTGGAATAATAATAATAATAATAAAAAAAAAATGAATCAGATACCAGGATAGTTGCAATCCAGTGTTTATGCACAACCTAATCTCAGAGACCCTTCTTTAGACACTGTGGATCCAAACAGAGACTCTGGATACAAGCTACATTTTCAGTGATAACTGCCTAGATAATATCCACCTGGCTATGAAAAGCTTTCTTTCTATTATGCCTGAATGTACAAATAAAAAGACTGTCAGTATATGGGCTTCCTGCTCACACCAATTCCTTTTACTGTAATACACAGAAATCATTTGATCTTGTCCAAACCCTTAAGTAGATCTCATATCTTTTTGTAATGATGCTGAGACTAAATACAATAAAAATCCATCACCTTAATAGATTTCATCATCAGGATCTCTGTAAACTGAAGGTTTAGACAAGAAATGTTAGAAAAGCTGTGTTTGAAGAAGAGGGTCCTGTGCAATAGTCATCGCGTTAAAAAAAGTTTTTCAAACTAACATCATTTGCTTAAGATATAAGCTACAGAGAAATTTTGGTTAATGTTAATTTACAGAACAATTTATGATAATGGGGGGGCAATATTAAAAGCATTAAAAATTGTTTGGGACACTGAATTGTGTATTAATATTAAAAAGACAAGTTTGACTGGACACACAATACACATATTCTGAAAACTGTATATTTCATCTATGCTGACAAATGTATTTTTCAGTGGTGAGGTTTAAGGCAACTGGTTTTACAATTAAGGATTCAATTAAGAGGCTCTCACATCTGCCTTGGGCATTTAAAAGATACTTGAGAGCCATCTGATCAAGCAATAATGCTCTTCCTTTTGGCTGAGGAACAATGCATACTCTGAAACCGCTTTTCTTGGATCTTTATAAATCTAGTAATGCTACTATATCTATATGGTATATAGGTAACGTAGGTAAAAGACGCACAACAGAGAACTGCTGCAAACACTGCAAGAGTTGCATCTGAAGAGTCCATGCTACAGGCACAAAATTATTACAGCACTGAGCTGATCTTATAAATATTGTAGTAGCTAAAGCACTACAAAAGACTGACTACTGATTACCTGTTTGTACTATCACTAATATTAATGTCACATGACTCTACAGAGCATTAACATACCAGCCTGCTTTGCCTGCTGATATGTGAATGTTTTTTTTTTAAATCGGTATCCTTGTTTTTATATTACCGGTTTGCATTCAGCAGTCCATAAGCACATTCTTAATTTTGCTAATACTATGTAAACAACACAATCTAGCTATATTATTGAGACAAAAATTAAAGCCATTTCAAAACTGCCTGCAGATAAGATGTATAAATATGGTTTTTCATAAGTACAGACAAAAAGACTTTACTAAGGTCTGACATATTAGTTCCATTTTACAACATTCCTGCTGTAGTCATGGTTCTATTTAACTATTTCATTATAAATGAACCTTCAGTAATTGCTCTATCCTGGTCACAGTGGTTCTAGAGCCTACCCTGGCCATGCTTGGAGTGAGATGGGAATGCCCCCTGGATAGGATGCCATAACACTGCACATAATTCACATTTTGGGGCAATTTAAATTAGCCAATCCAGCTATCAGGCATGTTTTTAGGAGGTAAGCAGCAAGTAGTACAGTGTGAAACTCCACACAGACAGTCTCTGGAACTCATAATTGAACAATGGACCATGGAGTAGTGAGCTACCTGCTGTACCTGCTGTCCCATGTGCTTGGAGCAATGTTACCACAGGGCTCAAATATATTGTTCATCTTTGATGACAATAACGCAGATGTTGGAAGTTCCCAAATTTAGGAACATTCCATCACAATGGAATAAAAGGATCAAGGACTAGTAATATTTGCACAACCACTTTCAAAAAAGTTTCATCTTTCTTGGTTCAAGTGTCCTACATCAAATGATCCATTTGTGTCTCTGGTCCAGTATTCAAAGACTTCTCAAGTTCTTCCTGCATACTCATCTGTAGTTTGCTCCAGATACACAAGTCTCCTGTTTGTATGGCCTCCATAAACAGGTTTGTGTGCTCCCGGAGTTGATCCAGCTCTACCTGAGTGCGCCGATTCTGTCGTATCAACTCTTTAGTACGCAGTGTAATGTCCAGCAGGCCTGATTTACTTAAAATATTGTAGGTGTTGCAGAAACGCATCCTCTTGTCATTGCTATCAGAGTCACTGTTCTGGCAAATGTCATCTTTCAAGGCAGCCTGTGGTTGGGTCTGTAATGTCTTGACATGCATTTCTGTAGGTTCTGTTGTGGACTCCAGCCTTTCAGCTATAGGCTTTTCCACACCAGGATAACTGGCAGTGTGAGAATCAGTAAGTGGAGCCTGGGGCTCCGGTGATGCTGTATGATGCCTGGATGGTGTAATGTGGTTTGGAGTAAGGAATCCAGGACTAGTTTGTACAGCTTGCTGCCTGTCTCTATCAGGAGAATCCCAACAGCTTGAAGATGAACTGGAACTCTTCACTGATGCAGTGACAATGGAGCTGCTGCTGCTAGTACAGCTACTGCGTGGGCTGTCCCCTGGGTGGGGGGCAATTTTGGGGTAGGATTTCAGGATAGGGAGATACTTCTTGTGCTTACGACGCTTAAAGGGTGGTCCTTTTGGCTCTGAAACATTTCTCTGCGATAGTACTGGTTGGAGGAAGACTACCTGGGGTTGCTGAACAACCTCAACAGCTGGACTGAAGCCCCATGGTTTCACAGAGGGAGGGTTATCACCAGGCTGTCAATAAATAAATGCATACAAAAACTAGTTCTTGAGTTCTTAGCATGTCAGATGATCCTTAGCTGAATATTAAAAAAATTAATAATTAATTTGAGGAAATGTAGACCTATACATTTCTGTATATATATATATATGTATGTGTATATATATATATATATATATATATATATATATATATATATATATATATATATATATATATATATACACATACATATATATATATGAATCTTTTTATTTATAAAATGCACATATTTTAACTCATAATACACACATTTTTGAGATTTTTAACAAAAGTGCTGTCTTGTTTAGACTGATTGAATATTTGTTTCAAATAAATCATATTTCACAGTTTAGGTACAGCTTCCCTTGAAAATAATCAAGGGAATGTTGTTTTTACCTGTTTGAGAAGAACATTATTCATGATGATCATGGGTGACAGGCTTTGGAATGATCCTCCAATGACAGCCAGCTGAGAAGTCTGAGACCTGGAACCTGACACTGCTTGCTTCATCCTGCGTGCTACATCCTCTGTGTCTGTCTGATCAACTACACTCAGGTGCTCTGAACTAGTGTCTACAAAAATAAAGAAATATTTTTGTAAAAAAATAAATAAATAAATAAATAAATAGGTAAATAAATAAGTAAAATAAAAACAAAAACAGCACATAGTGGAAAAGATAAATTCATATTCCGACACCAAACAATTTACTATTTTATAGTACAAACCCGAGAAACCAGAATCCCTTTCGGAATCAGGTTTGGACATTTCTAGTCTCTTTGTTTTAGATTTGCCCATCGTGGTTACAATCCCGTCGTCTTTCATCATCATGCTCATACCGCCTTCACCTTCGGTCTCCTCACACCACACTTACACTGTAAGAAAAAGTGCTGATAAAAGTCAAACAGTAACAGCTACTGTTAATTAAACCGTTTCCTGATAAGAAAATCACTTGATTTTTAATTTGAAGTAAAAAAACAACATCATATTAAAAAATAATTAAATTTAAAGTCGCAAGCTTTACAAGACTTCGTAACAATTATAGCACATGCTGCAATATTTACGAAGAGATTAAAACTAATGAAAGTTAGTTTCATTAGAAAGAATAGAATAACAAAAGAATATTACAAGTTATTATCACTTCATAACGCATCAGGTGTATTAGATAAGTTCTTGATGCACAATTTACAGCACGAAGCAATTAGTAACACCAGCAAATTCATATAAAACGCTGTACACATTAATAGCTTGTTTGTAGACCATTAAATGTTGCAAAGCAAGTAACTGTACAAGCTGTAACTGATAACATCTGACAGTTCTGTAGGACGAGGAACGACCTGTTGAATTCTGTTGATGTTTTATTTACAATTTTACATGATGTTCTTCAACCGTGATTAAAAAGTAGTAAATACAAGAGGGAGACAGTGGAAATGTTGTTAAGGAATAATAAATATAATACCTGTAATCACACGGAGACAATTGTCTTCGTTTAGTTAAACTGGGACTGGACCATTACTCAATTTAGCTAGCTACACGTTAGCAGGTAGCTCACTGGCTGGTTTGACATTTAACTGATTTAACTGATTTTAGATCATAATATAACAGTCGAGATAAACATTTATATGTCAGAATAATACATAGAAAAAAAAGTATGTTTCTCTCTCAATTTGTAAGCATTATCTGGCCAATCTGGCTAGCTACGTTATGGTACTTTACTGTTAGCATGCTAGCAATGTTGTTTACCAAAGTCGGCTAGCAGGCTAACATGATTTCTAGCTAACATTGATTAGATGTGTGTCTATGTAAGTGTTCAGAAGATGACGATGATGTAGCAAAGAACAAACAAACAATTTTCTAAAATGGTTTAAACGTGAGAAAGACTGCGTGGTTAAGCCTACCTTTCCTTCTTTCTTTCTGTGTGTGTGTGTGTGTGTGTGTGTGTGTGTGTGTGTGTGTGTGTGTGTGTGTGTGTGTGTGTTCTCGTCTCGCCCGTATTGCTGGTACACACCTCCAATCCACGATACTGTACACGAGACAGCAGCTGCCCACGTAGAAGCTGCCCACGCGCGCGCGCGCGCACACACACACACACACACGCATATACACACGCACATACATGCATACATACATACATATACACACACATACCTACATACATACATATATACACACACATCTACATACACACACACATATAAACACATACATATACACACATACAGTGAGGAAAATAAGTACTTGAACACCCTGCTATTTTGCAAGTTCTCCCACTTAGAAATCATGGAGGGGTCTGAAATTGTCATCGTAGGTGCATGTCCACTGTGAGAGACATAATCTAAAAAAAAAAATCCAGAAATCACAATGTATGATTTTTTAACTATTTATTTGTATGATACAGCTGCAAATAAGTATTTGAACACCTGAGAAAATCAATGTTAATATTTGGTACAGTAGCCTTTGTTTGCAATTACAGAGGTCAAACATTTCCTGTAGTTTTTCACCAGGTTTGCACACACTGCAGGAGGGATTTAGCCCCACTCCTCCACACAGATCTTCTCTAGATCAGTTAGATTTCTGGCCTGTCGCTGAGAAACACGGAGTTTGAGCTCAATCCAAAGATTCTCTATTGGGTTTAGGTCTGGAGACTGGCTAAGCCATGTCAGAACCTTTATATGCTTCTTATAGAGCCACTCCTTGGTTATCCTGGCTGTGTGCTTCAGGTCATTGTCATGTTGGAAGACCCAGCCTCGACCCATCTTCAATGCTCTAACTGAGGGAAGGAGGTTGTTCCCCAAAATCTTGCAATACATGGCCCCGGTCATCCTCTCCTTAATACAGTGCAGTCGCCCTGTCCCATGTGCAGAAAAACACCCCCAAAGCATGATGCTACCACCCCCATGCTTCACAGTAGGGATGGTGTTCTTGGGATGGTACTCATCATCTGACCACATGACTTTCTCCCATGACTCCTCTGGATCATCCAAATGGTCATGGGCAAACTTAAGACGGGCCTGGACATGTGCTGGTTTAAGCAGGGGAACCTTCCGTGCCATGCATGATTTCAAACCATGACGTCTTAGTGTATTACCAACAGTAACCTTGGAAACGGTGGTCCCAGCTCTTTTCAGGTCATTGACCAGCTCCTCCCGTGTAGTTCTGGGCTGATTTCTCACCTTTCTTAGGATCATTGAGACCCCACGAGGTGAGATCTTGCATGGAGCCCCAGTCTGAGGGAGATTGACAGTCATGTTTAGCTTCTTCCATTTTCTAATGATTGCTCCAACAGTGGACCTTTTTTCACCAAGCTGTTTGGCAATTTCCCCGTAGCCCTTTCCAGCCTTGTGGAGGTGTACAATTTTGTCTCTAGTGTCTTTGGACAGCTCTTTGGTCTTGGCCATGTTAGTAGTTGGATTCTTACTGATTGTATGGTGTAGACAGGTGTCTTTATGCAGCTAACGACCTCAAACAGGTGCATCTAATTTAGGATAATAAATGGAGTGGAGGTGGACATTTTAAAGGCAGACTAACAGGTCTTTGAGGGTCAGAATTCTAGCTGATAGACAGGTGTTCAAATACTTATTTGCAGCTGTATCATACAAATAAATAGTTCAAAAATCATATATTGTGATTTCTGGATTTTTTTTTTAGATTATGTCTCACAGTGGACATGCACCTACGATCACAATTTCAGACCCCTCCATGATTTCTAAGTGGGAGAACTTGCAAAATAGCAGGGTGTTCAAGTACTTATTTTCCTCACTGTACATGCATACATACATACATATATACACACACACACACACATACATACACACACACATACATACATACATACATACATACATACATACATACAGTACATATATACACACATATACATACACATATATACACACACACAGACATAGGAATTAAACGTCAAAATTTCCTGCATTTTTTTCATGATTTTCTCACCACCATGTTTTTATGAAACATATCATCACGCCTCTATGAGACTGTATTTATGTTACAATATTTTGGTAGAAAGAGAAAGTGGTGTGACCTAAACGTCCACATGCGCTTACGTCATTGATCATCCTCACGCTTCAGATCTCGTTCTGCTTTTCTATTGGTCAGTGCCACAGACGATCAGCTAAAAAACGTGACAGAGGGTCACAACATTCAAGCGTGTGAAATATGTGCTATTGCGCATGAGCAAAAACATTGCACTATTTGCTAGAGTAAGATATAATTTTTCTGTCAACTATAGCAATCTTGTCAGGATTAATGAATCTTAATATAGCGAAACTGAGTGTCTTAATTATTTTGGATCAAAATAAAGTAGCAGATGGATATCTGTTTAAATGTAAGTAAATAGGATGCATTAATATTCAAATCAGCCTGTGTGTAGGCCAATAGGGCATTTGCAACTGAAACTATGTCTTTGAAGTTTTATTAACTTTTGTGGTTTATTCAAATTGTGGATATTCCTGTCTGTGGCATATAATGTAAATAAATAACACATTACTGACATGAAGAATCTCAGTGCACTAGGATTTTACTGCATACAGGAGTATATTAAACAGATCACACTTCTATTCATAATCTTTAAGCTGGTTTGTAGTGCTTTAGTACTACACTATTTTAGTTGAACCGAGGAATCTTGTCCTAATAATAAATTACTTTGTATGTTTCTGCTGTAATCTTGAATAAAACATTAGAGATAGTGAACCAAAAAAAAACTTCATTGAACATTTGTGTAGAATTTTTAACAACTTTATTCAACTATTAATATGGGAAAATCAGAAACAAACAATGCATGAAATAAAAAACAACAGCACTTGTTAAGCTAACAAAAAATACTCAATGTTCTGAACTTCAATGTTCTGTTTTTAGAGCATCATGGAGCCATTTTGTTATTTTGTCAACATTGTTAAAGTGTTCACGACATCAAAATAAGTCACTCAAATGACATCAAAATTTTGTACATGCTTTTGCTTATTATTATGGACAACTACTGTATATGACAAGAAATTAAATATGTACATAAACACTGATTCATAAATATCTTTTTATTCATTTAAAATGTTCTGGATAATGGTATATCCTATAGTCAGTTTAATTTTTTTTTTTCAAGCTAATGTCACCCTGCATGGAATAAATTCTAAGAGGCACTGATATGAACAGGTACATGAGTGGATTAAAAAAAAAACTAACATTCCAACATCATTTGCACCACCATCAGTTGTTCATGTCTCAAACACAGTGACTTCAAATACAAATGGGGCCCCATGGACTGGGACATGGGTTGTCAACTCTACTCCTGTCAACTCCTGTTCAGTCCAGTAAAGCATGTACTTTTTCTGTCTGTGCTCAACAGGTCCAAGCCTAGTTAAGTGTTTCATAAAGAAACGGCGTTAACAGCGCATGTTCAAAAGGATAAAGTTAATTGCACAGAACATCTGGCTGTGGATGTGGTAGTTTAGTTGTTAAGGTGAAAGACTACTGCTTGGGAGGTTGTGAGTTTGACTCTCAAGTCCATCAAGCTATCACTGCTGAGCTATTGAGGAAGGCCTTTAACCCTCAATAGCTCAGTTGTATAAAAATTGTAAGTAAGTTGCTCTGGATAACAATGTCTTCCAAATGCCATAAATGTATTTCCTAACAGTATGATCTTACTTTAACCTTGGTGGTAAGAAGTGGACAAAGGTTAGGCTGAACATGTTAAAAATTAATTTCATTTTTTTATTCATCTTTTACAAAAACACATATACCACCAGAATCAGACACCATTTAGATTTCTTTAACATTTATTACATACATTGAAAAAACTGGCTTTATTCTTCATTTCTCTTTTTACAAGGATATGAGTAGCAGTCACCTTTGTGTTCATCCATCTTGTCAAAAAAGTCACGTCTCCTTGTCATTTCCATTACCACACTCATCATAGCAGTGGGTTTAAGCAAGTTACACAATAGAGGGGGATTACAGAGCCTCCACTCTGTTATTCTATGGTTCCCATAGAACTACTGTATGGATATCTTATTGTCTGTGGACTGTAAGAGCTTCCTCTGAGAGAAGAACTCATCCTGGCTTTGACTCCAGATGCATGTACTGTTCATGTCTTTTTATGTATGAATAAAACAAGAGGAAATTGAATGGAATTTAGCTAAAATGATGACACCTAAAAAACACAAACAGTTTGATGAAAAGCTTCAGCCAGTGGTCATGCATACAGTATATACAGTATATGCAATATTTATGTAGCAATACACTGTTGAGAAAACACCAAAACCAGAAATCATTTATTAATTATTCTTAAACATTATTTTATATTCTGATTATCTACCTATTGACTATGTTCATGAAATATAACATTTATATTTGAGAACATTTATTTTTACAGGATCCAAGCCTTTAAGTGATTTCTTTGAAATGTGTCCTCCTAATGAATGAATGAATGAATGAATGAATTTTATCAACTCAAATAACTCATGTCATAACCAGCAGAGGACAAAATATACCTGGTAGTGTTTTCTGTTCTCTTTTTGTCTTTTTTCCCCTTTCTTCTCCTGTATGGCCTACTTAACTTCTGCCTGTTGTGCCAGAGAAAATTATTATTATTCCACATTCATAACAGGGACTAGATATAATATATAGTCTAGTTTCTGACAGAATAGACTCACCTCTGATATCTTATGTGATTCTGTTTGGGCCTAGGTCATAAAAAATGTGTTTTATGATGTCAATAAAGAGAATAAGATCAGTAAAGAAATTTAAAACTTTCAATAATAGCTACAATGCACTTTTAGATGCCGTTTGATTTCCATACCTGCACTCACAGGAGCAATGCTCTGAAAATGAAAGCTCTACATACTGCTTTGTCCTCTGTACTGGGTTTATTCTCACCAGCTGGAAAGAAAGGAGGATGGTATGTTGAATCCAATTATGCCATTATTAGTTGCATGAAATATACATATCTATATATCAAGCACCATATACTATGTCCAGTATGCATACAAAAGTGTGGCTTTATTTATACTTATATTACTATTGGAGGGCTTTATGAAACACTGACCTAAGCCAATCTCTACATTAAATAATCTGTTAAAAAACTGTAATCAAAGTAAGTACATTAAATGTGTTATACATGTTTTACACATATCCATTTTTACTACACAGTTTGACGTGTTTCCTCAATAGGGACAGGCATAAAGAAAAATTTTAATCTACACACACACACACACACACACACACACACACACACACACACACACACACACACACACACACACCAAAATATCTATTCAAGTGAAAGCCAATAAAATACAAAAAATGAAAAAAGTAAAGATAAAATCAAACAATGTCATGGTTTTATCCAAGAACTAACTTAAATTAGTCTTTACATATCTAAAGCTATTATAATCAAATACGCTGTTTTGCCTAAAACATCATTCACTCTCTGTAGGTTTCCCCTCGTAGGAATGGCTAATAGTGTATTGCTAATGAATTAATATAAAGTATCTTGTAATAACCAATATTATAGCTTGAATTGCTGCACAGCCAGTTCAGCTTCTGGAACTGATATTTGCCTATTAGCAGAGAAAACCATCCAATTTAAATATTTAACCTTAGCAAATTAACGCAGCCTAAACCAACATAATTTTTAAAATGAGATGGCCTGTTGAAATATTGAAAGATTGCAAAATGCTCCTCATCAAGTTGGACACTTAACATTTGCCAACAGTCCAATCCATATTCAGACACACGGATATCTATAGCAACAGCATCATCGACATTGTGTAAACAAGCAAGCCACTGCAGATGATGAACTGGCACGATACGTTTTACTTTAAACGCTTTAAACTGAAATGTAAATACAAGGTTTAGGATCCTTTAAATGTACATACATTTAGATGAGATTAGAAGCATAGATTTTTTCCTACAGTGTACACACTGTACATGGATCAAGAATTCACTGTCTGCATGTTTACATGTACCCAAGTAGACTAACAGATGTAACATATTAAACCTGTACCTGTATTGTGACATTGTGTCTGCGGGTAGGGGAGCACAGTAATTGTTCATCATTACAACAGCCAGCACAGCGATGAAGAGGCACACAGCGAGGATTAAAGATGTACTCCACAACCCCTGGATACTCCTGCTCCACCTCCACCAGCCTTTCCATCGGGCGACACAAACTCCGATGCCACACATCATGAAACAATATCACTACATGATCAATTACAAACCTTTAAATGTCTTCACTATTACATATGATGTGTGAGTTTTATGTGTGAGAATTATTTACATGGATTACAGACATAACATATGAGCAAAAAAAATATTTTTACCATTGGATTGGGTCATGATTAGAGTGTCCGAGACCTACAACACCAACAATTTATGATAGAAATTAACATCGTAATCATTTCCAACTCATTTCACACTTTGACTCATGACATGTAAATGTACACTAGTACTGACATCCACTGAGTGCAAGAGAAAGTAGTCTGAACAGTGTCAAACAACTAATTGTCTTTGTGCAACAAACCAAGTCTAAATCAAGAGATTTCTTTGGATACTTGGCTCATATTCACAGTCAGGATGATTTGTGAACAGACACGTAGAAAGTCTAAAGTAATTAGAGCAACTGAGGGGCATTCTGGGATAGTAACAAAGATTAGCTAGAGGACGTGCAAATTCCCAACCACACTATAAAATTGTAGCTAGACTTCCACGTACTCCACCAAAAAAAGAGATAAAGTTGGTCAAAATGAACATATTGAGATTTAAGACATCCTATCAGACTTAAGAAAACTAGGCTAGCATAAATTAAAAAATACTCATCAATTCACTATATATGTATATGCATGCACTGTGTTGAGAAAGTAATCACTCAGATGCAATAATAAACAAATGCAGGTTAAATCACTTGGTCACACAGATCAATAATGTTATTCAGATTTAAAAATGGAGACCAGAATGAAAAAGAAAAAGGTCTTCAAAGTAAGTAAAAATATTCACACAATATTAATTTTATATACAACAAAGCATGTGAAGTTATTTCATACCTCTGTAAGTGGAATGTGGAGGAGAAGTGTGGCTAGGATCTGTGCTATACTGGCCAAACTGCTCATGTTGAATCAAACCTCCAAAAGAGCACTTCAATGAGCTCTGCAGAGAAGAGCATGCATCGCCACACACACCACGAGGATGAGACGTCATTATCCCAGACTGCATGCCACTGTTTAACACTATTGCACACACAATGACTAGTACACCATTGTGAAAAATCTATACTCCCCTATAATCTGTTCATTGGATTCAAAGCTGTAAAATGCAACATAAGTAGACAGAATTTGCTAAAATAAAGAATTTAAAAAAGAATGAATACATAGATTAACAGCAACATAAACAGCAAACTAGATATTAAAACTGACATTCATAGATAAAAGATCATCATTTTTCATTTTATTTTTGGCATCAACCTTTGATTAGTTGCTGTGTCCAAATGTCTTAAAGCTTTTTATTTTATTTTATTTTATTTATTTATTTTTTTTACCTTTGGTGGAACCCGAGGGCAAAAGCACTACCAATGGCCAAAATAAAAACAAGTATGACAATATTATGAAGAATAATATGAAGAATGGGGTTTGGGTTCACTGTCAGAGTGAAAAAACCCCCCCAGATTTTGTGTGATTTTGAGCTTTTATCTTCCAGCCCATAAGAGTGATTAAGAACGTGCAGATGAGGTACGGTTTCAAGCGTAATGACAATAGATTCTGTGAGGAAATACCTGTAGATACAAATTACAAATTACACCAAAGGGAAGACAAAAGAAAAGTCTAGTGGTTTTTCTGTTGACATGTTTGGTATTTTGAGGAACCAGAATATTACGTAATATGCGTACACAAATTTTACATATGCGTAAAAAATATAGTATATACATACATTTTTTTCCTGCTTTTAACATCTTTACAGTTTTAATGCCAGAAGAATATTAAGTCAAGATTAAGTTGATTACTGTGAAGTGTTGTTCAACATACATAAATTAAGGAAGTGCTATACTTTTAGTGTTTTTTACCCAAATCACAGTAAAACCTGGAGGTCATCCTTCAGCTTCTGATTATATTTTCCACTGGAAATAAATTATGCCACCAAAATATTTCAAACAATTTCAATTCTTCTCTGTTGACCTTTCGCAGCGATTAGTGTACTATAAAAAGGTTGGAAAAAAAGGGAATCTGCTGAGCTTTGTGTCAGTAAACCATATGGGAACAAGCAGAAGCAGACAGTGATGTTTCACAGCTCCTGCATTATCATAATGACAAGTAAACTCTGATAGGATTGGGAGCCGTTACAGAATCCAGGATTTTCTCTAGCTTCACACTTTCAGTTTACAGACTCCAGGTAGACTTATCTAAATTTTGAAACTAAGTATGTATTATAATTACATTAGCTTAAAAATTTTTAAAAACTATTTTTCATATGCCATTTTTACTAGAATAATATTTTATAATTCACAGAGCATTTCACTGCTACAAGTAATTACGCTGGAAGCAAAAATCTACATGCTACTTACAATCTCCACTCCTGAAGATTTTTTTTTTTTTTTTTTAGGTAACAGTGGAATGAAGGAGGACTCTTTGCTGATATGGTGGCCAGTGTTATAGAGATGCTGTAAAGCGATAAGAATGATCTGTTTGTCAGGGAACACACACAGAATACGCAGGAATGTAAACAAAGAAAAGAAGAGGATTTGTTATACTTGACAGCTTAAACTTCAGGACTAAATATGTATTGACATTGATGTATTGGCACAATTGTGACTACAAGTTCTACCAATGTCTCATCTTCAAACTTCTGTTGGTGGACTAATTGAATTCTATGTATCACTGTCATTCAAGTAATTTCTGCTAATATCTTGATCAATTTAATGATGTTCTTCATTCATTCATTCATTCATTTTCTACCGCTTATCCGAACTGTTCTCGGGTCTCGGGTCATCTCAGGCGTCATTGGGCATCAAGGCAGGATACACACTGGATGGAGTGCCAACCCATCGCAGGGCACACACACTCTCTCATTCGCTCACGCAATCACACACTACGGACAATTTTCCAGAGATGCCAATCAACCTACCATGCATGTCTTTGGACTGGGGGAGGAAACCGGAGTACCCGGAGGCACGGGGAGAACATGCTAACTCCACACACACAAGGCAGAGGCGGGAATCGAACCCCCAACCCTGGAGGTGTGAGGCAAACGTGCTAACCACTAAGCCACCGTGCCCCCCTAATGATGTTTTTGACCGAACAAAAAAGTTTGGAATGTATATGAATTGACATTAAGTCACTGGATGATTTGCAAATCCATATATGATGTATTTGGTAATATTGGCATAAATTAATTAGCATTCTCTTAGAGGAGCTACAACATATTTCGGCTTTGAAATTTTTGTCTAAATGTTTTTTGCATGGTTAAATACTAGCCTTTAAAATAGAAACCCTATGTCCTGAAGGTACATATAACATTCAAAAAGTTCAGCAAGACTCTAAAAACCTTTATATTGCTCAGTGGACCACTATGGAGTGAACTATAAGCTGATCAACATGATCCCTTGGCAAATTATGACTCGAACCCAAAACTTTAACCTACACTACCACACTGTAGTAGTTCTTTTAGCTTCAGTAGCTCTACATCAAGCAGGTGTACTCTCAGCATGTGAAAGCACCTTGATGCATCCTTCAGCAGCTTAAACAACTGTCACAAAGTCCAGATGATTCCAGCTCCAATTGTAGTCACACAAACAAGTCTAATAGGATTATATATTATTATTCTAATAGAATCAGATGCATGTACACCCTTATCCAGAGCGACTTACATTTATCTGATTTACACAACTGAGCAATTGATGGTTAAGGGCCTTGCTCAGGGCCCCGGGGATTCAAACTCACAACCTTCTGATCAGTAGTCCAACACCTTAACCACTAGGTTACCACTTCCATGGTGCACCGAACACAATATGCTAGAACTTTATCCTAGATATCTATTCAGTAATCAATCTGGAAGCGAATAAATCTGAATTCTATTTCTTCTTTTTCTTCAAAGTATTGAAATTTAGATTTCTTTTACAAAAATGGGTACATTCTGGCTTTCTCCTACCTTTACAGACCTATTGAGAAATAGTAGATTTATGGCACAAATGACATAAATAAATCAGTTTAATTTAGTAAAGTCAGCAACAACAAACAGCGATAACTGGATTAGTCTACAGCTCAAAGATCTTGTAAAGCAAATAATCAAAATAAAATTTAATGCATTTCTGCAAAACTTAAGTAATGCTAAGTGTAAGTGAACTTAGTGTTTTAGAGCTATTTATGTAGTAGTGGGACCTATTAGTGTTTCAGGTCAGAATGTGTGTGTATATGGACTTGTAACCCGGGTAATCAGGTTACTAGATAAAAGGGAAAAAAGAGAGAAAGGAAAATTAATTTGGGCTAATTTGGGCTGAAGGAGTGATGGGATGATGGTGTTGAAAGCAGAGCTGAAGTCCACAAACAGGATCCTCACATAAGTTTTGTAGGCAAACTGCAGAGGGTCCAGTAAGGGTCCCGTGATGTCCTTCAGATAAGCCAGAACCAGTCTTTCGAAAGATTTTATGACCACAGATGTTAGAGCCATAGGTCTGTAGTCATTAAGTCCGGTAATTTTGGGTTTCTTTGGGACGGGGATGATGGTGGAGCTTTTGAAGCATGAGGGTACTTCACACAGCTCCAGTGACGTGTTGAATATCCGTGTGAAGATGGGGGCCAGCTGATCGGCACAGGCTTTCAGACAGGCTGGTGAAACGCTGTCTGGGCCTGGAGCCTTTCTTCTCTTGATCTTCCTGAAGACCTGACACACATCATCTTCACTGAACTGAATTGTAGGTGTGGCTGATTCGGGGGTTACAGAAGGTGAGGGCTTTTTCAAACCTGCAGTAGAACTCATTCAGGTCGTCTGCCAGTTGTTGATTCACCACAGTGCTGGGGGATGGTGTTGTGTAGTTGGTGATGGCTTTCAGACCTTTCCACACTGAAGCTGAGTCATTAGAGGAAAACTGAGTCTGCAGCTCTCTGTGCCCTCCTCTGTCTGTCAGTGGATCACCAGCTTTCTGACAGACAGGCAGCAGCTAGTGCGGCTGGGAAAACTCAAATCTACACATTCACATAGACTCCATTGTGAAAAAGGCCCAGCAGAGGTTGTACTTCAGATATGTACTTAAGAAGTTTAACCTGCCACAGGATCTGCTGAAACAGTTCTACACTGCAATCATTGAATCCATCCTCTGCACCTCAGTGACTGGTTCAGCTCAGCTACCAAATCTGACCTCAGAAGACTACAGAGGGTAGTCCGGACTTCTGAGCGAATCATTGACACAACTCTCCCCACTCTTCAAGACCTGTACTTCTCCAGAGTGAGCAAAAGGGCAAAGTCAATCACTCTGGACCCCTCACATCCAGCACACTCCCTCTTTAAACTGTTGCCATCTGGTCGATGCTACAGAGCCCTGAGCACCAGAACGACCAGACATAGGAACAGGTTCTTCCCTCAAGCAATCCATCTGATGAACGATTAACACCATGGAACACACATCATCTAATTGCACATTTCACACTTGCACATTTGTACTATGTATACTTCGATTGCACATTTCATACTTGCACATCTGTACATACAAATTGTATATATTGTTACTTCAATTGCACATTTTTCTCACACTTGCAAATTTGTACATACAAATTGCCTATGTTTGTATATGTATATTTCTGCACAATTCACACCTGTAAATGTGTACATACAATACAATTTTGCCTATATAGTATATGTCGTTCTGTTACACTGTGGAGCTTACATCACTAAAACAAATTCCTCGCATGTGAAAACATGCCTGTCAATAAAGCTGATTCTAATTCTGAAAGTTCCAGAAGGAAAGTTGTTTTGTCCAATCACGGCTCTCGTTCCAGTGATCGGCTCTACTAAGAGCCGATTTTTCATAAGCCAATCGTTAAACGGCACTTTCCTAAGCCCCGCCTACGGCGCTTCTGCACGGGCGGCGGGAGAGAAGGAGGGTGAGGAGAGACAAGATGGCGCAGCTAACACTGCTAACGTCAGAGGGGGGAAATTGAGTCAGAGGGGGGAAATTCAAACGAAGCTGCTATACAAAGTGCTATTCAAGAACGTTTCCACGAGTGGAGAGAAAGATTGGATGCGAAAATTTCACATTTCTGTAAGGATTACAGTGATATGAGAATTTTTTAAAATAATTATTAATAATTAATAAATTATTAATAATGATAAGAGTTTATTATAATAAATAAGAAACTCTGAAATAAGGATCAGACGGCGGTTTGAAACTCAAGTCGGAACCTTTGTTATTTGTTTGTATTTCTATCCTGAACTCTTGACTGTTAGCTAAAGCTAAACATGTCTGAGAGAAAAGTCTTAAACAAATACTATCCCCCAGATTTTGATCCATCCAAAATCCCTAAACTGAAACTTCCTAAAGACCGTCAGTATGTGGTCAGATTGATGGCCCCGTTTAACATGAGATGTAAGACATGTGGAGAATACATATATAAAGGGAAGAAGTTTAATGCTCGCAAAGAGACAGTACAGAATGAGCTGTATCTGGGGCTACCCATCTTCCGATTTTATATTAAATGCACAAGATGTCTGGCAGAAATCACATTTAAGACTGACCCAGAAAACACTGATTACGCTATGGAACATGGAGCGACACGAAATTTTCAGGCTGAGAAGCTGCTCGAAGAAGAGGAGAAGAAAATCCAGATGGAGAGAGAGGAGGAGGAGTTAAATAATCCTATGAAGGTTTTGGAGAACCGCACACGGGACTCGAAGATGGAGATGGAAGTTCTGGAGAACCTACAGGAGCTGAAGGATCTGAATCAGAGGCAGGCTCAGGTGGACTTTGAGTCCATGTTGCAGCAGTACAGGGAGCTGGAGAAGAGACAGAAGGAAAAAGAGCAGGAGGACGATGGGAGAGAAACCAAAGAAATGCTGGAGAGGGCATTGGTCAAACGGCTTAGAGACTCTGATTCTGACTCTGATCAGGAGCCAGAAAATGTAAAAGAGCAGCAGAAAAGACACACTTCTGAGATCCCTACAGACATCCTGACTACAGACAAAGAAATGGATACGAAGGGTGCCACTTTGTCTGGAGTAAAGCGGCAGAAAGTTGAGAGCTGGGAAAAGAGTGTGGGTGGGTTAGGAGGAAGAAGTGCACTAGGGTCACTTGTAGTGAGGAAGAAGCCTGGGGCAACAGTTACAGCACCGCAGCCTGCAGCTGGAGCTCAGACTGATGTAAATCTTGCCAATGCCACTACGAGCAGCAGCCAAACACCAACAGTTCAGAATGGTTCCTCTCTCAACCTGCTGGGGGCGTACTCTGACAGCGATGACAGCAACTCCGACTAGTCCTATCATGGGTGATGGAAACCATGCCTGATGTTAACTGTGCAGGTGTAACTGATGTAAAAAGGGAACTCATTCATTTAACCTGACCCGTGTCTGTTTCCTGCATTACTATTATTTTTATTTTTTATATTTTTTTTCCTCCCCCCCCCCTACTTTTTACAAAAGAATGGTTTAGTGAACTCCACTAAATTTTGTCCTTAATTATTGTTCATAGAATATAACTTTAAACTTTTCTTTGGGATTTTGTTTGGGCAGGGAACGTTATCGGTGGGACAGTTCTCAGAATCAGAAAGATCTTTATTGCCAGGCATGTTTTCACATGCGAGGAATTTGTTTTAGTGACAGAAGCTCCACAGTGTAGCAGAATACATATACTATATAGGCAAAATTGTGTCATGTACAGGTTTGAAATGTGCAATTGAAATATAATTGAAATTGAAGTATACAATATATACAATTTGTATGTATAAATGTGCAATTGTGAAATGTGCAGTTGAAGTAAACAGTATAGACAATTTGTATGTACAGATTCAGTATGTACTGAAGTGTTGTGTGTTTATCAGATGGATTGCCTGAGGGAAGAAACTGTTCCTATGTTCTGTGGGGCTTCCTCTTGTGTGCCATGCGGTCGCCTCAGTCTATCTTGCGTATAAGGCCGATGATGATGCATGTCTTTTTCGCTCCTCCCCTCAATATACTCTTGTGGTAATATTTTTTCTCTGAAACGCATTTTTGACACTAAGAGAATGTGATTATAACAGCTGATTGTGATAGTTATGTTAAAATGTTTCGGTTAATGTGTTTTTTTTATTATTTAAATGAGATATATTGTGATGCTAACTGTTTAGCATTATATGTACTAGTGTGTACCAGTGAGGGAGAAGCTGAAGCCCCGTGTCTCAACTGTTTATTTCCTTTTCTTACAGGTATGTTGTTTAATGAGTTCTGTTTCAGAAAGAAAAGAGATTTAGCTCACTGATAATTGATGTATATTGAACAGAGTGTGTTATAGGAGAAATAATTGGATTAAATTTATGTTGAAGCACGTTCTGTGAAGCACGTGGTGCGGCCTGCACATGGTACGTTGCCGAATATATATGTATCCTGTTTTATTCAATTTTTGATATGTAATGTGTGGAAATATGGGTTATGCATATATTATTATTATTATTATTATTATTATTATTATTATTATAAATACAGTATTATAATCATTTGTTTCTATTTTTGTAACATGTAAATACTATATATAATATAAGTAGTATACTATATAAATAGTATACTTTATTTACATTTATATAATCTATTTCTAATATTGTATACTATCAGTCTATCTTTCGTATAAGGCCGATGATGACGCATGTCTTTTTCGCTCCTCCCCTCGATATACTCTTGTGTGTGTACCAGTGAGGGAGAAGCTGAAGACCCGTGTCTCAACTGTTTATTTCCTTTTCTTACAGTAAAAAGAGCTAATTTCATTGAGTGATCGTGTGGTCCTTGTGTGTGTGTGAGAGTGACCGTTCCAGACACGTTACACAGGACCAGTCTCAAGAAATACATTCACAGACTTCTGGTCTTGCTTCAGATGTTGGGGACCTTGGATGATAAAGAGAAGACCTGCTGGAAGAGATTTGTGAAGCCATTAGTCCACGCGTACAATTGTACTCGTAATGATTCGACTGGATTCTCACCATATGAGTCAATATTCGGGAGGCAGCCCCGACTACCAATTGATCTGGCCTTTGGTTTACCTGCTGATGAGTCATCCCAGTCTCACTTGAGTTATGTGAGGAATTTGAAGGATCGACTGGAGGCGAGCTACAGGGTAGCAAGAGAGAATGCTGCAAAAGTAGCATCGCGCAACAAGCGGAGGTTTGATGAGCGAGTTGTCGTGTCATTCCTTGAAGTGGTGATCATGTCCTGGTGAGGAATGTTAGATTGAGAGGAAAGAATAAGTTAGCAGATAAGTGGGAGAAAGAAGTTCACATTGTGATCAAGAAAGCTGGCGACTTACCAATCTATACCGTTCAACCTGAAGTTGTTCTCCGCAACAACTTCAGCTGCTCCGCACGCTCAGCTACTCTGCACGTTGCACCGTGACCTGCTACTACCCTGTGGGTTTTTGCAAAAGAAATATAAACCTGATGAATCAGTAGGCCCAAATAAACCTCGCAAGCCTAGAACTCGAGCAAATCCCGTTTTGAGAGAGTCTGAAGGTGAAACTCCGAGTTCTGTATCTGAAGATGATTTTACGGTTCACGTACCTGGGTACTTACCAAGTATTGAGAGCAGAATCATCTCCAAACATAGGACTGAGAAGCAGTCACAAACTGGAGTGACAGCATAGTTACCTGATCTAATCTGATCGCAGACTTACCTGATCTAACTGATGATGAAAACGGAACTCTGCGTGATGAACCTGAAAAGGAGAAATTGCAGTTGAAAGATCCTACAGGAACTGATGTCTTAAATGACTTACCTATGCAGAATGCACACCAAGACCAAGAGTCTGATGAGCCCCCATCTGGGACTTTCAATGGCAGACCTGCCAACCTTTACGCATTTTGTATAGCAGATACGCATTTAGACATCAACGTACGCTGCTACGATTTGTCACTTCAAAATACGCATTGTAAAAAACCGTTGATGCCTTTGAGTTCAACTGTCTGTGCATTTGCGCACCAGGCAATGTGCCTATGGGTATAACCGCATTGGGCAGCAACCTGGGAAAATAATAATTCGACCAATCATAGCGCCAGTTTAAAACTCTTCAACGCTACAAGCGGAGAGCCGTCAAAACGAATGTGGTTTTCATCTGTCTCTGTCCGTCTTCAATTCTTCTTACAGTGACTGTTTTTTACAAGTGAGGACTTAACGTTTCAATGGTAAATGGCCAGAATTGTGAATTTCATCCATTTTAATAAGCCTGCCGAACCACAGGCGTCGTTAGACTCCTTTACTGGGGCATGTGCCCAAGTGTCCGGTGTTGTGCCTCAAGTTTAAGTTTTACGCACAGATCAAGTTTTACTTTATTTGCCAGTATTTATATAGGAAACGTAAGTCATGCCTGTAAACGCATTGCCGTCGTACTTTAACGGAAAAGACAACATGACGCTATTAGTTTCGTCATGCTATAACACGACGAAACTAATGTAATTTTTTAAATATCAATCGTATTCTGACTCGATTGTTACTGGCTCCTGTAGATCACATCTGATGGACATCAGATTTTTTTGTGAAAAGCAGGGAAATAGAAGCAGAAAGTAGAAATGATGAGGGAGGTGGTATTATATGATCAGCCAGTCAAAACCATAGTGAAGTCTAGAGTCTTGCATTATTGCTGAGAAAATTGACACATGTATGCAAAAATATCAAGAAGTGCCACAGCTGTTAGGAGTGATGAATGACTGAAAATGGCATCTCATTCTCAGGCAAATATATTTGCTTAAAAGGACATTACAAGGTTGCTGTGAAAATATCACACGTTTTGAGATTTTATTTATTTTGTTGTCTGATATGTGTTCAAGGAACATAGCAGTTTTCAGTTATTTATAAAGTTTAAAAGACCTTTTGAAAGCCCTTTGTTTTTTCTGTTATTTATACAGTATTTTTATACAGTATGGTATTTGTTGATTTTTGTTATTTATAATGTCCCATGTATTTAAGTAATGTTTAAGAGACATGATTTTGTTTTTTATGTTGCCTTTTCAATAAAAGAGTTCTTCATGGTCTGCTTGTATGTTGAATAACTAGATATGGTGGTGAGTGAGAACTATGTGCTAAGTAAAAAGTTGTGATGAGTGAGCATGTGAACTTAATCAACACTGACCAGCAAATGTGCCTGACCTCGCGCCGTGTCGCTGCAGTAAGTTGCTACTCAAAAATTTTTTCCAAGGTTGGCAGGTCTGCAATGGAGATGACGAAAGGAATGATGGCCTGATACAGGATGAATCTGTTAATTTGAGGAGTCCCCAAGACAGCCCAATGGAGACTGGCCAGAGGTTAGAAGATGCCCCCTGACGCTCTCGGAAACATTGTGAGCCGCCAAAGAGGCTGCATTACCCTAAGTTGGGTAATCCACTTTCATCGGTCATACAATCATTACTGCAAGGGCTCAGTACAGCCTTCACTGTATCATTGGAGGGGACTGACACTCATAAGGGTGCATCTGTGGAAATGTATAGTGGACACCCCTCCGCAGTGACTTTGCAGCCTGAAGGATGCAGAGGGGACCTGCATATCTTCAAGACAGGGAGAGTGTAACCCGAGTAATCAGGTTACTAGTTAAAAGGGGAAAAAAGAGAGAAAGGAAAGTTCCAGAAGGAAAGTTGTTTTGTCCAATCACGGCTCTAGCTCCAGTGCTATAGACTTACTTATACATGCTACAGACTGTTTACATCATCACACTAAGGCAAGCACTCGAAGACTGAAGATTTCTGTGAAGATTTCTGTTCACGTGAAGGAAGTACATCAATTGTATAGTTTATTATAGCTTCCACAAAGTACTACTGTGTGTCTACCAGCAGAAATATTGCCAGGGCTGGAACTGATCTTTGTAAACATGTCCAACACACACAAATAACAAAACAAATAAAAGACTTCTAATATATACACGTCTTATGACATTAACATACTTTTTTGAAGAAAGAAAAACCAAAATATTAATTTTATAACATTTATTTAGTACACATAAGACTCCATGTATTTTAACAGAATTCTCAGCATCAATGTGTAAATAAATTAAATACAAGTAAGGTTCTTTTTAAAAGCATTGAAAATACAACACAAATATAAATGTACAGAATGGGAGACAAGAAAAAAAAAACAGCCCAAACATTTTTTATAATGTTTCAATTATTGCAATAACCTATGCAATAAGCAGTGGAATTTTCTCCACCAAAGTGGTAAGTTAGAAAGCTCAAAACAGCTCAAAGAGTGTTTAGTTTTTTCAGGTATTTATATTTTTAATTAGCTCAAACCTCTTAAGCTTACAAAAGACATTTGGAAAATACAGTATTAATACATCTGCCTTTAAGTGAATTGTTGCAATAGAGACTGCCACCTAGTGGTCATCTTTTTGTGAACAGCTACACACAAAATCACAGACAAGCAGAATACATAATTGCTTTTAATAAACATTAAGTTTGGGTAATAGGTTTTTGATGATGTGAGGCTTTATGTCACATGTCATGATGAGTGGATTATTTTTCTGTGGAGAATGCTCTCTTCATGAGTGGTGGGCCTGTTTTTCCAATGTCATACAGTGACTCCAATGGAGGACTACTGAGATTACACCAGTCAGGAATGCGGCCTGTCTGACTGTAGTAGTCTCTGGACACAGACCGACTACCCAGGATGTCCTGCAATGCTCCGAATATAGCCCCTGCATAGGTAAGACAGAAAAGTATACAAAGATGGTTATAAATGCCTATGCATAGTTTAGAGGTTACAAGTCTTATGATCATCTTTCTTACCTCCGAGCCAGGCAGTGCAGTTTGGTTTGGCTGGTGGACTGTGAATGCGAAAGCTCTTGGTGGCGAGAGCGTCACGGTATTTGGGTTTTTCTGCCATTAAGCGGATTTCAGCCAAGAGTCGATGAAGGAAGCCAGGCAGCATGGCTGTTCCTCCAATTACCATCAAGTTCTCAGACAGAACCTTACGTGTGTCAATGGGGCACTGATGAGGAATAAGCAAACAGGTACAAGAACCTTTTGGTTAGAACCTGTAGAATCTTCTTCTACTTTGGGCTTTTCCTGTTAGGGGTCGTCACAGCGATTGATCTGTTTCCACCTAACTCTATCCTTGGCATCCTCTACTCTCGAACTTCATGTCCTCTTTTAACACATCCATGTATCTCCTCTTTTGCCTTTCTCTTGACCTCTTACCTGGCAGCTCCATCTCCAACATCCTTCTACCACCTTCTCTGAAATTGTCCTCAAAACAGCCAACCTGAGATGTCCCTCTGATGTGCTCGTTCATAATCCTGTCCATCCTCATCATTCGTAAAGAGAACATCAACCTCCTCATCTCAGCCTCGTCGTTTCCTCACTGCTACAGTCTTTAACCCATACAGTAATGCTGGTCTCACTACGGTCTTCTAAACCTTTCCTTTGATTCTTGCTGACACTCTTCTGTCACAGAACACTTTTCTACACCCACTCCAACCCACCTGCACTCTCTTCTTCACCTCTTTTCCACACTCCCTGTCACACTGAACTCCAAATACTTAAACTCCCACACCTTTTTGACCTCAGCCCCCGGTAACCTCACTGTTCTACTTCACTCCCTCTCGTTCATACACATGTATTCCGTCTTAGGCTATAACCAGTAGAATACAGACAATAATATTCTAAAACATTGTGGATTAATAAATAGTGCAATGTAATTTGAGATGTTGTGCTCTGAAACACAGAGTGGAGATTGTGCAGTTATTTTGTTTTGTGTTTTTTACCTTAACAAGAGTGTCGAGCACTAGTGAGGCAACAGATTTTTCTTCATTATCCTGTTCAAACAAAATCTCAGCAACCGAGTCTCTAGAAGGAGAGAAAAAAAAAAATTTGTATACTGTAGTTCAGGTAATTTTAACCTAATTCTGTCTGCCCCATCTGTATAATGACATCAATGGTATAGTGCGGTAATATTTAGTATGTTAGTACGCAGTTTGGAAAGAAACTCAAGAATGTGCTGCTCATGAAGTGTTATGGCAAGAGAATAACTTTACTGTGCACATCAGTGTGACTGTCCTCCTATATCTTGAGTACCAAATGAAAGAGAAAAGAGTCTTTTAACTACAGTTAGCTGAGCAGAAAGGCTCAAATCACTTACTCTCTCCTGATATGACAGAGTTTAAGGCACAAAAACATGTAAAAACACATCAACACATCCCTTTATTCCCTATCCAGCTACAATCCTATGCACAAGTTTAGGGTTAGACTTTTGCATACAACTGTATAACAACCTGAAACATCATCTTAACTCCTTAGAAAATTTAGTCAACATCTCTGATTCACTTATAAATTTCTTAACTGTTTGACAGGAGAAAATAACGCCACCAGGCCTAATCCTTTTTCCTCTTGTAATAAAGCAATACTTGTACCCATAATTGCTTTTTATCTGTCTCTCACATAGTCACTCTCTCTCTTTTCATTTTTACTAAGATTCCTATGCACTACAAGCTTTAAACTGAAAGTCACAGTATCTTTCATTAAAATGGATTTGTACATGCACCAGTCAAACAAATAAAAGTAAAATAAGAATCCATGCTTTAGTAAAGGTTTTTGCAGGCTTACCTGATAGATCCCTTAATGTGAAGGATCTTCCTTCCATCTAAGGGATAATCAGCATCTGGTGGAGGAGCAGGTCTCTAAAGACAGAAAAAATGTGCTGCTCAGAACTAATTCAGTGTTTCTTACACACTTCTTGCATCACCTAAAGCAGCACACAGTACAGATAACGATAAAAATGACCAGTGTGATGTTCTCTAACAGCATTCAACAAAACAGTAAAGATAAAAGTCATAAAACCTCTGCAGTTCCATCCATGTTGAACTTGGCCTCCTGGATTTTCAGGCCCCTCTGCAAATCACTGACAAAGCATGTCCTAACTAATTACAGAAATGGACAGAACAAAAAAAATTAAACACAAATTAAATTTACAGGTGCCATAATCTCCATCTTTTACTGATTTATTGCTGTTTTGGAGCTTACCTTTAACATCCTCTACAACTTCTTCTGGTATGGTGCCTAGAGCAAAGACAATACAAATATCAGAATAAAGATCCGGCTCGATTCTAATAGACCTGATGAGGATTTGTAAATGGCTGGGTTTGGTCTGATTAATTAGAAAAATCTGAAAAACTGGTAAACTTTTCTGCTGTTTTGGTCATCCTACCAAAGTGCAATTATATAAAGTAAAGGCTTTAAAGATGAGCTGTAAACTTATGCAGCGGTATATGTACAGTAGCAAAACTTTACCCAAGATGGCTGGTAAACTTTGGCCTGTGCTTAAGTCTGTATCCACTGTGCACTGTTCTGTCAGCAGACTTGCCAACTCCCTATACAGTGATGAGAAAAGCACATTAATGCCCAGATACACACAGACATACCAGGTCCCACCATGAGATCACTGGTTAATACTACCTATATACTGGACTTTATGTCATAGTTCCTAACTATCACATTCTCTGGGTCAATTCTGCCACGTCAATATACTGTATATAAAAGTGTTAACACCCTTCATGCACTAAATTTGAGAGGTGCATAAAAAGGTGCTTGTGTTTCTAATTGCACATTTTACATTTTTTATCCTGTTATAACTCATTGTGTCCATTTTATAACCTTATATTTAAAAGATTTTGCATATAAAACAAAAGATCTTTTCACCAGTGAGATCATCTGACTTACACGTGAATGGCTTTCCCACCCATTGGCAAGGCCTCCCATGCAGACAGAATGGGAATTCCTTCATAAACCTAGTAAATGTTCAGGAAAATCCAAACTCATATCTATAAATAAAAGGGGCAATCAAACCACTCCTGGACCATATCTAATGCAGTGTAGAAAAATCCAGACCACTAGTTACTTGGTAGCCTCCTTCACAGGGCTTTGAAAGTTTTTTTGTACCAAAAAGCACTTGCAGGTCTTGAGTCCTCAGCATTTGCCACTGAGGACTTAAGTGGATCTACAGGCATTTGTCCCAAACCGTCTAAACAGGCTTCCTGTATGATATATGAACTGTGGATGAAATTTGCACAGCTGAAAAGTTTAGTAGTCAGTTCTCGAAAAGCACTCTCCTCATCTCTGTGTCTTTAACACACGCTGAAAGGATACAGGCAACACCAACGTTTCTGTATATCCACAGTCCATCACAAGAGCAGAGTTGACACCTAAAGTCATGATGGACATTAGATGGCTGGGAGCAAACAGTACCGATGGCACCTAGATGGGAAGAAAGGCACATGTTACAACAGAGGAGCAGCATTTAAACACTGTTTTAAATATTACAGTAAGCTAAAGTGATTCTGCTTTACAACAGCAGAAAAAGCTTAGTGCAGGAAAATCTGGTACAAAATAGAAAACAAAATCCTTGATTCCAAAGATCTAGATAATTAACAAACATGACTGAATAAAGACAACAGTTACTACTTAATTCAACCTTTTTTAAACAAGAAAGTTCAATAATCAAACCAGAGACGGTAAATAAGTTGTTTCATCTATAAGTCTGTGAAAACTCCCCACTTTCTGACTGAATGTTTCTAGCCCTGTAGCTGGTCTCTGGTCTGACGAGCAGACTTCAGCAAAACATGTCTAGTTTATTGGCTCTGCCTCAATCATTTTTAGGTTTTGTATTGTGAAATACTTTGCTGCTTTCACAGCCATGACGTAATTCACCATGGAAGCCTGCTTTAATGAGTTCTATTTTTTTTTTTAAATAGTACATTCATTGGGTTTTCCAATAACCACCACCTCCATAAACAACAACAAAAAATAACTGTAAATAGAGTGATGGGGAGGGGGAATCCCCCAGCTCATTTTATTTTTTTAAACACAAAATGCAGTTTCATACTGTGAGGCAATACTATAGCCAATCAGAGCAGTGCTACAACCTCTTGACCCTCCCAGAGAAGAGGACAGAGAAATGGTAAGGGCCAAGTCACATGTGAACTAATGTGTACATTACATTACATTTACAGCATTTAGCAGACGCCTTATCCAGAGCGACTTACATTTTATCTCTTTTTTTTAATACAACTGAGAAGTTGAGGGTTAAGGCCTTGCTCAGAGGCCCAGCAGTGGCAGCAGGAATCGAACTCATAACCTTCCGATTGGTAGCCCAACACCTTAACCACTAGGCTACCACATCCCCATCTTCTCCATCTCTTTCATTGCAGAGCCCCCCCTAAGCTTGTTGTGAACTACCCACCTCCTGGGTCTTGCCTAGTCACTGCTCCTCACCCACTGAAGCCCGCATTGCACCGAGGATGCCAAACCACAAGCTACTTATCCCCCTCTTTCCGCTGCACCTTGAGACTTCACACACAAAGACTGCTCCACTGAATTGCATGGTTAATAAAAATGCACTTAAGTTCATGACTTCTGACTTCTGGTGTGTTTGTGTTCATCCCCCTCACAGCCAGAGTAGTGACAATACAAAAGCTTACATCACACTAGCTTAAACAGTGGCATATTCTATCACAGTCATTGAAATCCATGTAACATGATATCTGACACAGCAAGATCCAAGTGATTTAAAAAAAAAAAGATCAGTTTAGGAGTGTGAGATCCATGTAAGGTTTTGATTAATTTTGTTTCATGTTAATGTGTCAGTTACCTCAAAGTGTTTAAAAAAGACCCGTGATAGTGTTTCTCTGAAGTGTGAAGGGCAGAGGATAGACTCGATGATAACCACTCTTCTGTCACGTGGATTCACAAGCAGATGCCTACAAACACAGCAGTCACAGTACAAATCACATAATGATGATCGTGTCAAGAGACATACACAAGAAATTATGTGCTGATGCGAGACCGGGTATGGAAAAGCATGAGTGAAAATGTGATGTTTATCCCTTACCTAAAGTACAATGTGTGAATGAACTCTTTCAGGTTGGTGTACAGCTCCTCTGTGTTTATGTTGTACTGTACCACCTTAATAGGCTGGAAGGAAAGAGACATAATATCCATATTCACTTAAAAAAAATAATTATTATGCCACAACTAACACACAATCTACTTTTTTGACGTCCTCTCTGTAGCCTAGAGCTGGGCAATACAGATTTTTTTCAACTTTATGAATGATTCTCAATTAAGATTGAAATCCAAGTTCTTATATAATCCCAAAAAAAAGAGAAATTTATTTCTATAGTTTTTTTTATTATTATTATTTAGTAACAGCCCCATCAAGTGTATTAAATGATAGATATCCGGCTCACCTGCTGAAGTCCAGGACGCTGGATTTCACTAGGAATAATAAACCTAGGCCCATTCTCACCAGCAAAGCCACATCTTTAAATAAACAAACATGTGTTTATTTGTATAAAAAGTACTGCTTAAGCGGTGAAAATATAGAGGTGCAAACATCTGATCACTTGGAATAAAAAGGCAAAAACTGAAATGCAACATTCAGGTGGGAAAAAAGTTTTAAGTATTAACAATTACAAATGAATGTGTAAACAATAAAAGTCTGCTCATTGTCAAATACTGCCTTCTTCAAGTGGGTCAAAAACTATAATGTCCTGTTGCAGGACTCACCATTCATATAGTTTAATAAATTCTATAGAATTATACTGCAGATAAATTGTAAAGTGGACATAACATTGTCTTGAGATTTCCCAGCCTATAAAATGTTATTATTGTCATTTTTCAAGTTGTAAACAGGACCATTTGCCGAGCAGTAAGTTTCCACTGTATCACCATGCTACCAGTGACCATTTAATAACACAGGGATTATTTTACACCTGAAGCAGGTTCATTAGTTCATTAATTAGGTTGATTAGTTTTAAGAAACGGGGGGCAAGGTGGCTTAGTGGTTAGCACGTTCGCCTCACACCTCCAGGGTTGGGGGTTCGATTCCCGCCTCCACCTTGTGTGTGTGGAGTTTGCATGTTCTCCCCGTGCCTCGGGGGTTTCCTCCGGGTACTCCGGTTTCCTCCTCCGGTCCAAAGACATGCATGGTAGGTTGATTGGCATCTCTGGAAAATTGTCCGTAGTGTGTGATTGCATGAGTGAATGAGAGTGTGTGTGTGCCCTGCGATGGGTTGGCACTCTGTCCAGGGTGTATCCTGCCTTGATGCCCGATGACGCCTGAGATAGGCACAGGCTCGTTACCCGAGGTAGTTCGGATAAGCGGTAGAAAGTGAGTGAGTGAGTTTTAAGAAACATCACATCATGAAGTTTTCTGCTTCTCATTTTCATGCAACATCCTACACCAGGATCTATAGTCGTTCCTCTCGTGTTCACACAACAATAAAGACAAAAAGCAACCATAAACTTATAAAGAGTTATAAGATAAAGCTTCTGTGCCGTATGTTACTTCACCTCAAATGAATTGTGACTCTCGTTAGCTAGCGATGTTAACAATCCTTAGCAACGTTAGCACTTACTTTGTATATGCAGCTCCTAAATCAATAACAACAGCTGTTTTCTCTCCTCCGCTCCCCAAAACCTCAAACAAGGGCATTTTTTAATGAACCGAGTGGATTTATAACAACAGTATTTACAATCAGAACAACACAAGCTACAAGCTACAGGGCGGGGGGAAGGTCCTTCACATAGCAGACCTAGCATTTGCCTAATTAAAATACAATTAAATTATTTTTTAAATTCCTACAAATGAAAATTTACTTTACTTAATGACACAAGATATAACATTTCAGCACTTTGTTTGCTTGTAAATTGTTACATTTTCTCCTATCGTTTTTATTTTATTTGTAGAAAGGCACTATTTGCGTCAGCAGTAACGGTGCAACGCAACATGCGCTGTTTCTGCTGATCTGCGACCAGCTCAACGTCATTTAATAGTTAATAACATCATGTGCGATTAGTGAAGAAGCTGATCCGAGATCAGATATAATGAACGTTTTATCGTCACCAAGGCTGCTTGGTGCTGATGTAAACCAGCGATATCTGATGCCACAATGATGGTTTATTAAAATTGTTTCAACGTGTCAACATAGAATTATTCAGCAAACTGCATGAAAAAAATAAACATTTTATAGATTGTACTATTTATAGGATGTATGTCTATGAACCGATTAATAGGAATACATCCCAATAATCAGTGGAATAATTAGATTGAATTGAAAAAAGGAAGAAGAAAAAAACACAGTTGTAGATGAAGAAAATGATCCTGGATACAAACAACTGTGTGTTGTCTTAGTAAAAAGAAAGATTTTGGGAACTTTTTTGTTAAGGAAAGATTTAAACAGGATTCAGACCTGCTTTTGGGGGGGATTTCTATCGTTATGGCATCCGGAGCTTATAAACCATAACAACATCCACAATCTGGATCCAGGGTGTTTCTATACCTCTACAGAATGAGGTCCACAGGCTGATTTTAACACACCAGGTAAGAATCAGTGATTTGTATATGCTTCTACATCATGACACAAAAAATAAAAGAAGCTTTGCTGAATAATCCATAATAATATTATAATAATATAATAATAATAATATTATAATCATCAATAATATAGTTATGCTTGCTCATTGCGTAGGAAACACAAATGTCTGTGTTTACAAACATGTCACCTAGATTGGGAGTGATCTGTCTTTTTATTTGCACTTGGCACTGAGTGGTAATTTGCCTTTATACTGCGCATAGATGAGAATCAGAGCTATAGGTCCAGTCTGTTGATAATTGTATGTGGACATTAAAGAGAAGAAAAAAAAAAGCATTAAACAGCAGTGATTGTAATTTCCATACACGTTTTCCCCCCATAAAAATAGAGCATTGTTTACTGGCTTTCAGGTTCACGCTTGCTGAAATAAAATATGTTACAATAATGCATCTTTAAAAATGGTCTGCACATTGATTTGTGCAGCCTGCAATAGGGCGCTTTGTCAGGGAGAATGAACAGTGCTATTTTTAGGGGTTTGTGAGTGGAGGAGTGCAGCAGTGGTGCTGTGTCAGGTTCTGCAGGGGAGGTGTGTGTCTTTTGCAGAGAAGCGATAAAGATTTTTTTATGTTAATTTTCAAAATGGGGTGTTAAACATAAAAATGTTTCTTTTTTCTTCAGTGCCTTTTCTGTAGGTTCTCCTTCACATCTTATAGTTCTGATCAAAGTCAATGATATATTGATGTGAAATGTAAAAATTTTCACTATTTCTTTCCTAGGTGAGTTCTGGATGTGTCCAAATATCAATTCTTAGGAACCCCTTAGGATTCCCTTAATCTTCGTCTTCTCAAGCCCCGAAATTTAAGAATGTCGCACTGTGTACTACTGCAAGTTCTCTTGTTGGTTGTGGCATGTTTCTCCACTTGGGCTGCCCCATTAAGGAGCACCTCCTTGCTACAGGAAAGACGTTGTGACAGAAGAGAGCAACAATCAAGAGATACCAGTGAACATCCAGTGAGCCATCATGATGACAAGATGTGCTTAGTTTCTTCTATACCCCTGGCCTCATCCCCTTTTGTACAAGAACCTAAAGGAACAGCAGATGTCTTTTCCAGTGCAAAGCATGAAGAGATGAATATTGCTGTTACAGATGCCATCCTGGGACACAAGATAGAGTTGTTTCAGAAAAGCACTAAATCTTACACACAGTACCATGAAGAAAGCACTGAGCCTACTTACCAGAGTTCAGCAGAGGAAAAGAATCTGAAGATTTTACCTACATCTCCACATGAATCCCTTTCTCTCATTGACTCTACAGTGGGACCTGAAAATGAAAATACAGAGAAGGAGCCGCCAACATCTCCAGAGAATTATTCTGAGCGGAAAGTAGGGCCATTTATATTGCCAATACAGCTGAGGACAGACAGACCTGCACCAACAGGAGTTACACTGGGACACAGTGGCTACATCAGCTTACCTTACAGTGATATAGGAGAAGATAAGGGGACTGAACAGCCTCTTACAAAACATGAGGGGAGATGGGACATAAAGACAAACAAAAAAAAAATTGATGAGCTAAAGAGTTCGAGAGGAATGTCAACTGAACCCCCATTCTTTGCCCATGCCTCTGTAAGCCAGTCTCCCAGGAACATCAACCCAGCTGTTACAGCTCCAACCACTTCACACAGTTATGATGGACAGACTGGAGGATCTACACAGGACAAAAAGAGTGTAGCAGAGGTAAACTACTTTACAGCTACGAAGCAAGATAAAGTATTGGTACCTGGATTACTGACCCTTAGTTCCAGACTGGCTGAGCTTGGAGACACCTGGACAGAACCAGTTCAGTTACAAGGAGGTATTTACAGTATGTAATAATACCTATTAATAATAATATTGCTTTATGTAATAATTGTCATTGTCACAACATTTACCCTTTTGAATAAATTTGTGTTTTTCTGTGTTTTATTTTCATGTTTTTGAACAACAAAAATGCTTTTTATATTTTCTGCTCCTAACATATTGTTCCAGTAAATCTATTGCACCTGCATTACTTGTATTTTCAGCAGTCATTTGTAAGGTTTTGTTGTTACCAGAGGAGGAATGAAAGAGGTGCAGAGAGTGAAAAAGATAGACTTTGATTATGAGTAGCAGGCAGAAGTTTTACTTGCTCTACTTTGAACCACCGTGGGAAAATGGAGGCAGCCTAATTACTTTCTATTTTTGTCATCAAAATTTAAATAAAAAGAGTGCCTATAAAATTGGGGAACAACTAATGATGGACATGCCGCTGCCATATTTGGAATGGCTGTGTGTGTGTGTGTGTATATATATGATTCGATAAGTGAGTACTCACAAGAAAGGTTTTTTATTTGGACTTTCTATAAAAATTTTTCAAATAAAAGTTCAGTGCTGAAGATATGCCTACTTAATATCTGTACTAATTGCCCATTTTATAATAGCCATAGACAGTGCTTCAAATTTAATGTCTTAGCAATTAGACATCATGGATAGAGTCAATTTTATCAAGAATTTTTTAAAGTATTAAAACTATTTTTTAGACATCTTTACAAATTGTAATTGAAATAGTCTTATTTGACGCTCAGATAAATTTGTTTAGTTTATTTGGCTCTAGAACATATCAGAATGATCTACCAGTGTAATAAATAAATTTAAAGCTTACGTTAAATTACTACAATGTCTAGAAATAGTATAATAGTTGTATGTATGGTTTATTGTAACTGTATAGCAGAAAATACTAGATAACTTTGATTGTATTATTTATGTTTACTTGCTAAGTCATTTTGTGCCTTTTTTTGAGGAACCATAATTCAGGATCGTATCGAGTTCCCTGCAACTGTGAGGCAACGATGCTATTTGACAGCTTATTTTTAAATGCTACATGGGAGATAAAAAAATTAAACTTCTAAAACCACAGTGGTCCAGACTTCAGTGTGTTCATGGCTGAATATAGAATGAGATAAATTTTATGGTTAACTCTAATGCCTTTGTTTTTTTATTGCTTTTATTTGAGTCATCATCAACATCAGGAAAAGCTTTTAAAAAAAAAAGTCTTAAAATGCATCTTTCTTATTTGTTTCACCTTTCTTGAAACAGTCGAAGAAGCGAGTGTCTTGCCCTTGTTACAGGAAGTGGGCACAGAGGCGACCATGTCTTCTGAAGACCTTCCTTTGATCTTTGAGCCACTTGATGATGTCACACCATCCAGTAGTTCAGCATTGGCATCTGAGCTGTCTGTCGCCATGGTGCCCGCAACAGGGATGGTCGGGGAGACAGAGCAAGAGCAAACACTCACCATGGATACAGACCACAGTCCTCATCAGTCTTTTCCAGGGCCTTCGGATTGGCCTTCCCCATGGCAGATGTCAGGTGCCGAGAACTCGGATACTGTGTCGTCATCTCACATGCCAATCAGCGGGCCTTTCTCTGAAGCAGACGTGGAGCGTAGTGAAAGGACAGAGAGGCTACAGAGTGAGAGTGCATAAATATTGTCTAGTATGTCTTGTATGTATAGTATACATTTAATGTGATGCATAAAATTGCATGTAATATGCAAGGTATTACCGATTCATAATATATAACAATAGTATATAATATATAAGATAGGCATTTAGGAAATGCTTTAAAACAAGTAATATCACAGTTTTACAGTGTACAGATGAGCAACACCACTGAGGTTTAGATTTAAAGGGCAGCCATGTGTCCTAGTCTCCAGCACTAACCTCTCAGGGGGACTTTACAATGGCTTTAAATTAGAGAAAATATTTCAATAATCTTAAAGACACAAACACACATGCTGTTAGTGCTGTTTCTTTTCCCTCTCACCATTTTTCAGTGGAGTTCAATGTTATATTAATGAGCAATCAAGCATATAAAAAAAATTCAGGCCCAGAATGAAAAGCAGCTTTGCACAACAGTTGCTCTGAGTTAAACAGAGACTATTCCTCAGTTTTGGAGGCTTTGGAAGCCATTTGTATCTGAATGAATTCCCTCTTGTGACCCTATCAGCTTCTGTGGGTTACGGAGGGAATGTTTTGCCAAAGTGAAATAGGCCAGCATGTCAGTGAAAAGAAGTTTAAACCAAAAAAGGACACTATGAATTGAATCTTGAAGATAGACAGATTGATTATAAATATTAATATAAATATTGAGTCATGAAGTCATGAAGGGTGCATTACATCATTAGTTCAAGTTCAAGTTCAAGTTCAACTTTATTTGTATAGCACATTTACAAACAGCCACATGGCTGACCAAAGTGCTTCACAGTGCGTTTGACATACACACACATACACTTAAGAATACACACATGCACAAAGTAGTTAAAGAAACTAAAATAAGAATTATTAAAAAATATATATATGTATATATGTAAATATATACATATATATATTTTTTAATATATATATGTATATATGTAAATATATAAATAAATAAATAAATAAATAATAAAATAATCAGTGTAAAAGAAGGTGAAATAAATATAAACCATAAACCAGATATAAACAGACATAACCCCTGGGCAAATCATGAAAAGGCTAGAGAAAATAAGTGGGTCTTTAGCATGGACTTAAAACTAGAAATGGTGGGTGCCATCCTAATCTCTAGTGGCAGGGAGTTCCATAGTCTAGGACCGGCCACAGAAAAACCACGCTCTCCTCTACGCTTGAGCCGTACACGAGGAACCACCAACAGTAATTCATACATCACCAACACCAATCATTAATTCATACATTTTTGCAAAGCAGTGGTGGTCTAGCATCAACCATAACCAAAATCAAAGAAGAACAAGAGGTTAAAGTCATTGAAAAAAGTGACATGTTCTTTCAGATCCAGATGTCCTCCTAACGTCTGTGGATGTACTTCGTTTGTTACCTTCTCCTGTGTCAGCCACCACACAGCAGGTTGCAGACATGAAGTTGACACACTCTGCATTGCTGAAGCCAGTGTCAGGGCTGGAGGAACTGGAATCTCAAGGTTTGTTCTTACAGATATGCTCTCTCACAAATAAAGCTTATTTTGTTACTCATTGTCTTCCCTTAATTATCCAGAGAATGAGGATGAAGAGGATGAATATGCAGATGAATCTGAGGAAGATGAAGAGGAGAGTGAAGAAGAGCTGACTGAGGTTCCTGCGCATTCTCCTACACGTCCTCCTTACAACCTCATCCCTCCTCCTCCAGTCTGGGGGCAGAGGAACCAAGGCCTCAGTGAGTCTGTATCTATACTTATGCGATGAAATGTGAATAGAACTCTGTGTTGTGTGGTAGATTCTGATCATCTGGAAAAAAGGGATATGAATTTGATTAATAAATATATTTTGCTTTTATAAAGCAATGAACAGGACTACAGGGCAGGGCCCATATTCATACAGATTCTTATTGCAAAGAGTTGCTCCTAGTGATGTAATTCTTAAAATTCTTAAAAAATGTGGGCGTTTCCCACATGTGGGGGAAATATATATATTACACGATATAGCCTCAACTATCTTAAACATAGAGGCAAAGTGAAAGCTTATAATAGACCGTATTTAAAAGTGCTACTACTTTTTTTTTGGACAACTAATCAGTCTTCAAAAGAATATGTTATACCTAGCAACGGGGTCAGCCCTGCCTCCTCTACAAGATAAATGTTTTTGTATTTTTCTTGTTAGAAATGTTTAAGCTAAATTAGGAGTTCTCTGAGATCATTCTTAGCATCTTTATGGATAAGGGCCCTGATGAATATGACCTGCTCACAGTGAGTTCTCTATTCCTATGTTTGATAAATAAATTGACATTTATTGTCATCATTCCTAAAAATGGTAAAAACTAAACAGCACATGTGAAGCCAGATATTTAGACATAACACCTGGCTACACTGTCAAGATATATTTTATTTGATATTTTTGCAAAACACGGGTTTCAAAATGATCCACACTCCTCAATAAATTTCAATTATATACAGTGATAAAATATTTGGTGAATGGCTCTTGATCCTACTGTAAAGATTTTCAATCACAGTTCAAATACAAGTTTAAGATGGTGTTGCATTTGGTGGGTTGCTTGTAAAACATTTTAGACAGCCCTTCAAAAAAAGCATGGTTACTGATGTGGCTTTAAGATGCCATCTAATAATCTCAAGCATCAAATAAACTGTGTTGTTGTGAAAGTGTGCGTTCTTCCTGCCTATGTAAGGCTAAAATAACGAAGAGCAAAGAAAATTATTTTGTCACTAAATTAGATGAATAGTCATGAAATATTTAACTGGGATTAGAAGTTTAGTCATTGTTTTCTAGATTTCTAACCAAGTGTGCATATTCTTGTAGCGTGCATACTCAATAATGATTCAAATGAAGATCTTCTCTCCTAAACAAATGCTTCATCTACACACAATACAATGTAATTGCTTGTAAACCACATGCAATAGGATCATGCTGACACGTAATGCCTTTAAGTGACACTGAACTCAGGTTTAGTTGAAGCTTTAGTTCAAATAAAAAACGTAGCATTTTTACGCGCTAACAATTGTTTGCTTTCTTGCAGTACGCAGCTGGGTTAAGCTGATACGAGAAAAGGTAGGTGATTTGAAAAAAAAAAGAAAGAAAAAAATATGAATGTTAATAATTTTTTTACTGCTCAATGTGGAAAGTAATACTGTTTCTTTAAGGCTGGCTATGTTTCTGGGATGTTGGCACCTGTGGGGATCGGTATAGCTGGGGCACTACTTATTGTTGGAGCTCTTTATGGCATCCGGATGATCCATCGTAAGAGGAAGAACAGCCTGAAGCAACAGAGGAGAAAGGTAAACCAGACAGAAAAAGCTTCTTTGTGACTCATGCATAAATTACAAAATGCGTGTATGATACATGTCCACTTCTGATTGGTATTTTGTTTTTGTTGACTACAGCAACCTACAGAAATCAGAAGTGGGCCAGACCAAGCAATGCTACTAGCTGATAGCTCTGAAGATGAATTTTAAAACACTCGATACAAAATGTTCGTCCTCATGATCATTTAATGCTTCAGCCATCTCACAATATTACATGTCCTAACAACAGATATTTGGAAAAAAAACTTCATTTTGTGAAGTTGATCTCCTACTAATTATTTAAATGTACATTAAGGTGCATTTTACTGTGTTTAATGGCACCCAAACATCAGCAAAATTCTATGGTTTAATATCTGTGCAAATAAATAAAATGTTAGTTTGGACAAAAGATTTAATCAGAAAAGCTAAGACATTCCTGGAGAGCTCCCAAGTGGTGCAACAGAAAAGCTTTGGCCACACGGTGAGGAGATTAAAAAAACAAAAACAGAATTGGTCATGGGAAGGAGGGATGGCATACTCTCTTTTCTCTTTCAGTCACCAGCCAATCATGGGCATCTGTCCTAAAGTATTGTTTTTACAAGCATCCAGCTTTGGTGAACAATATCTTCTGTTTATACTGAAACTGTTTATACAGTATTTGGATGGTTCTACATAGCCAGCTATGTCTTTTAAAGCAAGTACTTGATGTAGACATCCATGCTCACTGCTAAACAGAAAGCTGTAAATCTAATCTTTAACTAATCTTTAGCTACACTTGCCTTGTAGATTCAGGCAGGGTAAAAGTCTTTAAAATATTTGAGGTTTGAAACTTGCTTTATTTTTTAATAGTCTGTAATCGTGCTTGTTTTTTTTTTCCATTAATGGAATAATGCTCAGTATTCTGACTATTCAATACATTCCAAAAAACAAAACCATTTTGACGTTGCGTTATTTTGCACCTGGCTAAGTCCATATTGTGTGTCTACTCTCCAAGAACTTGACTGTATTATTAGCAATTATGCTTGTTAATCTTTTGCTATAAGTGAATGCATTAAACTGCACATATTAATCAGTACTGCAGTTTCTGGAAGAAAAGAAATGTTAATATCAAATTAGCTAGTTAAATTAGCAAAGCTACTTAACAAAAGGTAACTAGCTTGCAGCATTTTGCCAAAGGTATGTGACGTGTTGATCTTAAATTCTAATCTCCGTTACTGGAAAAATAGGAACAAATCAATATGGGAAAAGAATCTTTACTGTCAACCTTTGAAAGTACAGAAAAAAAGACATTTGTCTTTTGTAAAGCTGCGCAACAAGCCTGTTCTGGATCTGTTCTTTTGAGGTAATGAGAAAATTGTGTAAATGATTTTTCCTATTTATAAATTCTGACTACAAGCCTACTGTATTTAGAATAGATCAAATCATTTTGATGTGCAAAGCACTTTAAAAGAAGACTATCATTTACAAATTGAAAATTATTCTTTTTATTTGATGCAGCTGCTTATGCAATGGGAATAAGTTTTTGCTAACACAAGTGTCAGATCATCATAAAAAATAAATAGACAGAAATCAAAAGGTATTATTGTTCACTAATGGAGTACACTATGTTTACTGTAGCCCACTTTCTGAAAATAAACACATGCTCCATGAATGCATACAACTGTATATATTACATGGATCATGTTTGTGCATAAAGTATACATTGTACTGTACAAGGTTTATTGCTGTATTATTGCTAATTATTATCAGCTCTTAGATTTAACATGTTGTTCCAATGCCTTCGTGACAATCTAACAAATTGCACTTTGTTATAAACATGTGTTTGTGTTATTTCTGTTGTCATAATGACAATTAAAAGGACCTAAGAGTAAATAACAGATTGCCTGCTGATTTATGGACCTTTTTTCTTCATGAGTTCTGAAAAGTAGAGTTTAATTAGTGATGTAGGAAAATAGAAAATGGCTTGTAACTCCAGATTTAGTCAACAAAAATACACCACAGAAAAAAAAATCTAACTTTATTTGACATTCTGTGCTGTCCACAACAATTAACAGACCAGAATATGTTTAAATAAAATGTCCAAGGTTACTATGATGAATTTTGATATGACTAAATGATGTTGTGTAAACCTCAGCTTTACAGAAAGATAAGGACCCAGTAAAACCAATATTTATAACAAATCACACATTTGTATATACTAATTAAATACTAATCCATTTTGTTAAGGTAGTTCAGCAACTATAATGAGTTTGTTATGATAATTAAAAGAATTTGCACCAACAGACATAAGACTAAACAGAGCGAGGAAAAACAAACACATATTACTTTTATGTGTCCGGATCTTCAAAATCACCTGCGGCAAATAATAAGAAACAAAATAATAAACAAAATTCACAATTTCTGCACTTTTCTTTAACAAATGTTGACGTGAAACAATAAAGCGACTTTACTTTTTTATGATTACCCGACTTGTATCCGAAAGTTTAGTCATTTTGACTGGTTTTCAACGTATATTCACTGAGCATAGTAAAACACTTCAGTATCTTAAAATAAAGGCAATAGAGAACATATTTAGTACTTAGATCAGCTACACAACTTTTAGGAGTGTGTTGATTTTACTGGACACATGTGAAAGCCTTAATATTTTACCAGTTGTTTACTGGCAAAGTTTGTAAACGGTGTTTAGTAATGGTCTGCTCCTGTTTCCATCACTGTAACATTGTAAGGAAATTGGGGACATTTTTACATGTGACTACAGGGCAGCATAGACTACTACAGCTTAATACAGCCTTGGAGAATCACCAGATAAACTGGCTCTATACTTTACCGGATCATATATTTACTTTTTTTAACACTTCACGTAGATTTAGCATGCTGAAAATCTGACAGAGACCAATTACATTCCATAACTGTAGTTATCTGCTGTGTTCATTCTTTTATTAATAATATTTGGATTTAGAGTTTTTCTCTAATCTGCCCATGACGTTAGCCATCCAAAAAATTGCTGCATGTGGGGAACTTTAACTTATCAGACTGTTATTGTCTGCTGTGCTCAGCTAACTGAAGTAGGAGAAGAGAGATTGTCTGGGTCTTCTTCTGTTTCGATTGAAGGTTCTCTGTGGAAGTTGTGCTTTTGCTCTACAGTAGTGCTGCACTCTGCCTGTGGATCACAAAAGTGCAACATACTTTCTGACGTCTCACTTTCAATTATAAAATAATTGTAGAAACCTCTTTTCTTTAATTCAAAAGCTAGGCAACATGAAGCTACTGTAATAAAATTACATATCCTCACAGATGCTGTAAAAGTTAAAACAGACTTTATTTAAATTTATTTCAATGGGAGCTGTAAAATGTGAAATAACCAGTAAACATTTCAGCTGCTCTCATTTTCCTCTCATACATTAAATATTCCAGTTGTTTAATCTCTTCCAACTCCACTAGACACCACCTCCTGAAGCGAACGCCTCGACACACAATTATTCTGAATTTTCAGTTCCCTCTTCTGATCTTTTATATATATATATATATATATATATATATATATATATATATATATATATATATATATATATATATAATCTATATTCTCATATATATATATATATATATATATATATATATATATAATATTGTTATATATATATATATATATATATATATATATATATATATATATATATATATATATATTATATTGTTTATATATTTTAAAGATTTCTCAACAAATACAAAGCATTAAACATAAAACAAGGCAACATGAACAGAAAAATGCTCTCTCACCGTGGATAACATTGGACAGAATTATTGTGTAAAAAATTATTCAAAGGATGCAAAGGTATGTTAAGGCAGTTACAAAATAATAATTTTACCACACACACCACATTCTCCCAGTTTCTGACCATTTTTGTTACTTACCTACTCTGTCTTGTTTTCCTTGTACTTTGCATTAAACAGTAAAATATTCTATTTATCTTTTGATTGCTTGAATCTGATGCTTGAATCTGATATAATTCAAATCTCGTTCTCGTTATAGTCTCTTCTGCAGTACTAATTCACAGGGACTTTTATTAGAGACCACTTCTTATAGTCTATGTTTAATAATAACAGGACATAGACTATAATCATTTAGACGGTGAAGATTTCTGTTAGGAGACATTTATGTAAGGAGTCTCTGGTGTCAGGGGTTTGTAATGTTTTTTCTTTTCTTTTAGTAGCAGCATACTCCCAATGATAGAATGAGTTCCAACGCAAAATGTATAAAATATGGCAAATCTGCTATTTTCCATCTTTCTTATTACTTTACATAATAAAGGAAAACTTTTTTTTTGTAATTGGTGTTACATTCTAAAATGAAATAAATTGTCTATGATGTAACAACAGTAGAATTCATTCGTAAATTATTTCTCAAATATTCTTCTTCTATTCTATCAGCATGACCAACTCAAAAGGTGTTTTGTGAGTTAGTAGTTGTTCAGACTAAGGTTTTTTAAGACTTCCTATATTCCTGCTGACACAGGCAGAATTTCACACGGAACCTTCCGAAACCTGAATCTCTCCATTGCAGTTATTAAGACTAACAATAATTTGTGAATATGAGCATCAGTACCACATTAAAGAGCTCCCGTACATGATAAGTGTTTATTCTGTTTTCCACAATGTATACTTGCTCTTTTATTTCATTAAATCTTTCATTAAATCTAAAACTTGATGCATGATTCAACAAAAGTTTATGGGGAAATGACAGCTTTGGGACTAATATAGAGTGGAACTCTTCCACCCATGTAGAAATCACATATCAGCTTCAACAGTAAGCACATTACTTGCACACGCTGCTCACAGCATCCCCTCAGTGCAATCAAAAACACACCACACTACATAAAAAACCGTACTTTGTTCAAACCACTGTATAACAATAAACAAAATGGAAACAAAACACGTCTTACTGAAGCCTCAAGTTAAACACAAAATGTCTCATGTCAGTTATTTGTTTCAGCCTAATCTGATTTTTATCTGCTAGATCGATTCCTGTTGATACTTCTGAGATCAAGCACTGCTTAAGAGTTATACCAAGTAACTCTTTGAGTACTTCAAACGCTACGCATGAGATTTTTTCCTTTGTGATCCCTGATTCTCACAGAGATATATATCAAGTTTTGTACTTTGTTTAAACAGCAAAAATAGCCTTTAATGATTGTGCCCAGTCAAAACTGTGTTCTGACTGAGAGCATACTGAAGAAAGGGAGGCTCAGACAGCTTAGCGTAGCCACAGTTTGAGCCGCAAAGCGTCCACACCATTGAGATAATATCTGAAGAGCCGCTTGTCCCTCACAAAACCCAAGTTTTCATACAGCTTCAGAGCAGAATTGTTAGTGATCTCTGTCTCCAGAACCACCTGGAATAAACAGATTCATACAACACAATGTGCCAATGATTAAAGAAAAAAGTAATATATAATACAAAATAATATTTATGTTTTTAAAGCAAAGGTTTGTTACAGTGGGCTCTCAAATACCATGCTAACTCATCCATAAATAAACTACCAACAATCACTTCTTAAATATTCACTATTCTTATTCTTATAATTTACTATTCGTCCAGTACAATAATCTAAGTAGTCTGATTTGTAAAATAGCATGTGGCAACTCACTTCATCACAAGCTCCCTCCACCATAGCATTGATGGCCTTCTTCACAAGGTTAGTACCTAAAAAAATCAAAACACAGCTTAGAGCAAGGTTTGCCAAGAACATGTATGTACAAGGTCATGATAAATGCATTTCCTGTCCACATGTAACAAAGCCTGGTCATTAACTTAAGGACAGAAATCCTCACCAATGTTTTTTCGACGATATTCGGAGTCCACAGCAAGCATAGCAATATATCCACGCCGAAACATCTTCTTGTGCATGTCTAGTTTACACACAATTGCTCCCACACAGACTTCCTGTACCATTGCCTGAAATAAAAATAAGTTATAATCAATCATTAATAACTTTATATATAGTGATAAAATCTCTAATTTGTAAGATATTCAAAAGAGGATAAGAGCCAGAATTGTTTTTTTTATTTTGTCTAAAACTCTTCAAAAGGCCCTCTTTATACACCATGCAATCAGAGCTGTAATTATGAGTTATTACAGGGACTAGAGAAAAGATAATTTATCTAATGAACACAGCACTCTTATTCATTAGCATTCTCATTCTCGTCTGCAGGCCGCAACCGTTAGTTCAAAAGAACTGTGTAATGTAATGCATTTCTGCACTCCGTGGGAACATTTTACAATGCTGCTACCACAGTCTACCTTTTCCAAGGTTGTTGCAGATGACAGATAGTCATAGGAATTGTAATTCATAATTGTAAAAATAATTGTATAAGCTGGACTGATTTTAGCTCAGTGTTGCATCACATATAAAATGTAAGACTGTAAAAATTAGATAACGTTGAAAATAATATTCTATTTCACCAATATTCCATGCAAATTATGGATAAATAAAGTTAAGCATTTACAATGATCTCTTGATCTAATCACTGCTTTATTAAATACTTCTGAATCTGCTTCAAGATTAACATGTATCATGGAATAACATCCTAGGGTCAGTCACAATGCTTTTTTTTTATGATGAAAACATTACTAGACACAGATGTGATCAGAAAGCAGGATAAAATTTCAGATTGATTTGTTGTTAGAGGTTTTTTTTCTTATTTGTGCTCTGTGTCCATGTGCGGTCCAGCAGTAAAACGTAAATATGCACACTTCTTATATATAACCTCCATTCAGCATTACCAGAGCTTCTCAAAGGACAGGAATACAACTTAGGTTTCACTTGCTGTCCTCAGAGCCCTCAGATTTAGTAGATTAACCATGCATTAGATAAGGTTTTTGCCAAATGAAAACTATTCACCTGAGCGCAACTACTCAAAAAGTCCATCCTACATTTCACCACTGGTCCAACAAACAGATTATTATTTATTTTCAGTTTAATCAGCGACATTTCATCCTGAGGTTTTGTCAGCATGTACAACCTGGTAGTTCATTGAACCAGATCAAAGATACAGCTTAGATAAATTTACCTACATACCAGAAAGCAAAGCTGTGGCCAGTTGTGGATAAAGTACCGGTACGTATATATGGAATAAGGTTCGGACAGATCCTTAGTTATCAGTCTCATTATGCCTGGCATTTGAAGTTCAGACTCATAGTGCACATACACAACATCCTGACTTTGGGTCTCTTCTGTGGCTGGTGGTGAACGGTTCAGATTTAACCTGCACATCTCTATTACTGGTCCATCAGCATCACAAACAGTCTGATATGCTACAGCAGGTCCTTGATCAGTCCTTAGGTAACATTTTGTGACTTTAATACCAAGATCACGTCCTATATTTCCATGAGTTTGACTGTTGTCAATCTTTTGGTTTACATCATGGATGTAAGATGGTAAACCTAGTTTGTGCTCTGGGTTGCTGGTGTTTGGGTCGCTGTTGGATCTGTCACAGTGATCTGAGGTGGACTGAAGTTCATTTAAACTCTCATCCTGTTTGTGATCGTGGATAAAACCTGACAATCCGATACAGCTGAAGCCGTTAATCTGTCGCACGAACGTTTCACAATGTTGGTTCTGTTCTGAGAACGGGTCCAGTTTACATCCGCACACATCCGGTGTCTGTCCTGTATCTGTCACGCCCGAGTCCTGCAGCTTCCCACTGATGGTCTCCAGTTCCCCGGGGACAGAGCGCCGAATCCCGGGGAAGGAAATCATCTCTGCCCGGGATCCGCTACCAGGCCCAGATGGAACCGCGGCCATCCGCGTTCACGTTACAAACCCTAATAAACGTAGCAGTATTCACCGAGTCTCATACAGAAGACATTGTTTAAACGACAGCTCATATTTAGCTTCACGTTAACTCCGGCTCACGTTAACTCACTGTCTATCTACACCGCGTTGTTTACCTCACTGCCGGAAAGCGCTGCGTTGCTCGAATCGTCATTATTGCTGCAAAGCATTTTCACGACAGAACGTCACGACATCTTTCACATAAAAAAATGAAATTATGTTATGCAAATTAGGCTTGATTCAGGTGTATTTGGGACTTCATATAAGTTGCCTCATAATTTATTTTTTTTGCTCAGCAGCATTTGATTTATTATGGCCTAATATTAGAATATATATTAGAAAATCTACATTTATGTTACTAAACCCTTGCAAAACCCTGACTAAGGTGATAAGATCATGACAAGTATATTACACATATTATGATACATATATGCATAATCGGTACTACTGTAACGTAATAAGAATAAAGTCTGTCCAAATCAGATATACAGAATTATAATGTGAACATTTTCAAGGTGTTCAGTCGGTTAACTGCAAAGAGGTTAAATAAAGAGATATAGATAGTTATACATATAGATATTATGAGATATATTATGAGACATCCAGTTTGACGGGGAGTGTGGAAAAGAGGTGAAGAGGTGAGTGCAGGTGGGTTGGAGTGGGTGGAGAAAAGTGTCAGGAGTGTTGTGTGACTGAAGAGTGTCATGTGACAGAAGAGTGTCAGGAGTGGTGTGTGACTGAAGAGTGTCAGGAGAGTCATGTGACAGAAAAGTGTCAGGAGTGTTGTGTGACTGAAGAGTGTCAGGAGAGTCATGTGACAGAAAAGTGTCAGGAGTGGTGTGTGACTGAAGAGTGTCAGGAGAGTCATGTGACAGAAAAGTGTCAGGAGTGTTGTGTGTGACAGAAAAGTGTCAGGAGTGTTGTGTGTGACAGAAAAGTGTCAGGAGTGTTGTGTGTGACAGAAAAGTGTCAGGAGTGTTGTGTGTGACAGAAGAGTGTCAGGAGTGTTGTGTGACAGAAGAGTGTCAGGAGTGTCATGTGACTGAAGAGTGTCAGGAGTGTTGTGTGTGACAGAAGAGTGTCAGGAGTGTTGTGTGACTGAAGAGTGTCAGGAGTGTCATGAGACTGAAGAGTGTCAGGAGTGTTGTGTGACAGAAGAGTGTCAGGAGTGTTGTGTGACAGAAGAGTGTCAGGAGTGTCATGTGTGACAGAAAAGTGTCAGGAGTGTTGTGTGACTGAAGAGTGTCAGGAGTGTTGTGTGTGACAGAAGAGTGTCTGGAGTGTTGTGTGACTGAAGAGTGTCAGGAGTGTTGTGTGTGACAGAAGAGTGTCAGGAGTGTTGTGTGACAGAAGAGTGTCAGGAGTGTTGTGTGACTGAAGAGTGTCAGGAGTGTTGTGTGTGACAGAAGAGTGTCAGGAGTGTTGTGTGACAGAAGAGTGTCAGGAGTGTTGTGTGACTGAAGAGTGTCAGGAGTGTTGTGTGACAGAAGAGTGTCAGGAGTGTTGTGTGTGACAGAAGAGTGTCAGGAGTGTTGTGTGACTGAAGAGTGTCAGGAGTGTTGTGTGACTGAAGAGTGTCAGGAGTGTTGTGTGACTGAAGAGTGTCAGGAGTGTTGTGTGACTGAAGAGTGTCAGGAGTGTTGTGTGACTGAAGAGTGTCAGGAGTGTTGTGTGACAGAAGAGTGTCAGGAGTGTTGTGTGACAGAAGAGTGTCAGGAGTGTCATGTGACTGAAGAGTGTCAGGAGTGTTTTGTGTGACAGAAGAGTGTCAGGAGTGTTGTGTGTGACAGAAGGGTGTCAGGAGTGTTGTGTGCGACAGAAGAGTGTCAGGAGTGTTGTGTGACAGAAGAGTGTCAGGAGTGTCGTGTGACTGAAGAGTGTCAGGGGTGTTGTGTGACAGAAGAGTGTCAGGAATGTTGTGTGACAGAAGAGTGTCAGGAGTGTTGTGTGTGTGACAGAAGGGTGTCAGGAGTGTTGTGTGTGACAGAAGAGTGTCAGGAGTGTTGTATGACAGAAAAGTGTCAGGAGTGTTGTGCGAAAGAAGAGTCTCAGGAGTGTTGTGTGTGTGACAGAAGGGTGTCAGGAGTGTTGTGTGTGACAGAAGAGTGTCAGTAGTGTTGTATGACAGAAAAGTGTCAGGAGTGTTGTGTGACAGAAGAGTGTCAGAAGTGTCGTGTGTGACAGAAGAGTGTCAGGAGTGTTTTGTGTGACAGAAGAGTGTCAGAAGTGTCGTGTGTGACAGAAAAGTGTCAGGAGTGTTGTGTGTGACAGAAAAGTGTCAGGAGTGTTGTGTGTGACAGAAAAGTGTCAGGAGTGTTGAGTGACAGAAGAGTGTCAGAAGTGTTGTGTCAGAAGAGTGTCAGCAAGAATCAAAGGAAAGGTGTAGAAGACAGCAGTGAGTCCAGCTATGCTGTATGGGTTAGAGAATGTAGCAGTGAGGAAAAGACATGAGGCAAAGACGGAGGTTGCAGAGATGATGATGTTGAGGTTTTCTTTACTACACTTTTTAAACTTTTAAATCTGGCAGTGCCCCAAATACCAGAACAACCAGGCACAAGAACAATTTCTTCCTCCAGGCAATCTACCCCATAAACAGTTAAATGTTCCCCTCATTATGCAATAACAATGTGCAATAACCTTATATTTAATTGTTACCATCTCCATCCTAGTACATCCATGTATCTATTCTATTATTATTATACTATATATTCTATATCTAGTCTATTCCATTCTACCATCTATAGTAGAATTTATTTATTTTGCTATTTATTTTCTCATTTTTTACATGTGTATTTTTTGGTAATCTCATCTTGTTGTTTTTGTGTACTGGAAGCGTATAACACTAAAACAAATTTTTTTGTATGCGCGCAAGCATACAAGACAATAAAGTTCTTTCTGTTTCTGATTCCGATTCTGATTCTGATTTGGGAGTGACGAGGATGGACAGGATTAGGAACGAGCACATCAGAGGGACAGCTCAGGTTGGCTGTTTTTGGGACAAGGTCAGAGAGGCTAGATTGATGTGGTTTGGACATGTACAGAGGAGGGAGATGGTTATATTGGTAGAAGGATATGGGAGATGGAGCTGCCAGGAAAGAGATCAAGAGGAAGGACAAAGAGGAGATACATGGATGTGTTAAACGAGGACATGAAGTTAATTGGTGTGAGAGTAGAGGATGCCGAGTATAGAGTTAGGTGGAAACTGAAGATTCGCTGAGGTGAAACCTTACAGGAAAAGCCAAAAGTAGAAGAAGATACTATTAGATATTTATTTTGACATTTATTTTTAAAGCTTTTTTGTTATGATTCAGCAAGAAAAATGATGATAAAGTTGGAGAATTAGTCTTCTCTAAAATTAGAGATTCGATTCGAAATTAGAATTAAAATTCTCTAAAGTCTTATTACTAAAATTTAATTTATTTATTTCTTTGTGTGTGTGTCAACACACTTGGCCAGTAAAGCTGATCCTGATTCTGATTCTGAGGTCTGTGTAGGGGCAACAAGACGGGGGGGTCTGTGTAGGGGCAACAAGACCGGAGGTCTGTGTAGGGGCAAGATCGGAATCAGAATTGCCTGAATTTTATTATATTAATAAATAAAGTGTCAATAATACATCTTATTAAGAATGCAAAAAAAAACAATGAAAATGTGTGTCCAAACTACCAGACGTCATTACAGTAGTTTTTAGTGCAGTAAGTGCAGTACTGCTAAAGTAGGAGAAGAGGGCGGTGTTGTTGCATTGTTTTCCCCAGTTCTGCACCTGAAATCCGACATGTAGTAGTGACATCTATAAGCGTATTATATTTGTTAATAAACCAATTTAATTTCATTTGACAACTTCATTTCATAGCTTTTAACAAAATACCAAAAATACAAAAATTGTGTACGTAAGCAAAAAACACTATTATTTTTTTATTTTATTATTACAAACAACTGATTTATTAATAAATTAACAAACAAATAAACTATTAACTATTAACCACTATTAACTTATAATAATTGATTATAATAATTAAAGTAAGCCCTGTACTCACTAACAACATACACTTCTAAATACAAATATTTGTGAATTGCCAAATTCTGAATAAAGCATAAAAAGGCACCATGTCCCATGCTGTTGTAGGTTGTTTTAACTACCAGTTATGTTAACAAAGTTGGCTTAAGATAATATGCAATAACAATAACATCAGCAAAATGATTCACTCAAACATGCTTTTTAATCACGTATTTGTAGTTTTTATTTATTTATTTATTGAAGTCTGTTCTTTCAAAGACAGAATTGTGTACACACACATATTTTGCTATTTTACAGTAGTGATGTAGGGCTATAATGATGTTTGCAATTCATAAAAACACACTCACATCTATTGTATGCATGTTTGCAGACGATATTAGGTTAAAAAGTGTAGACAAATTGTAAAAGTATTGAAATTTTACAGTAATTTATTAATGATGGGTTTTCCAACAACAGCTTTAACATTTGCCTATTCCATACCTAGTGTAAAGTATTTTATGTAGTATAAAGTAACACATAATCCAGTACATTTGCTCATTAGGCTAATTCTTAAAAACAGGGAAAAACCTATGACTGATGCAGGAAACAACTGAACAAAAGGTTAAGGTTCTAATTCAAGGGCCCAACCATGGCAGTTTAGAGTTGAGTTTAGAAATGATTAGTTGAGGTTGCTCAGTTGTTAAGTCTGAGTTGCAGAACATAAGGTTGTGTGTTCAAATGCCAGCACTGCAAAATTGCTATTTTTGGGTCCATGAGTAAGACCCTTAACCTTCAGCTCAATTGTATATAGTTTGTATATTTAAAAACATAAATGAATATTTTTTAAACCAAAAGAGCAAATGTACTGGATTATGTGTTACACCATAGTATGTAATATGTTATAGAAATTTTATTGTAAAAATAAAAAATGTGCAGTGGTTAAATACAATAAATTACTCTAAAATTTACAGGGTTTTTTGGGGTTTTTTTTACAGTGCAGTGTTATACATCTGTAAACACACTGGCAGTGTGCTGAGCTGAGACTCACTGTGAGCTGCACTTACTGTATGCACATTAGCATGTTGTGAGCTGTCTGTCAGTGTATCATTTTCACTAAAATGTTAATCGTAGGATATTGGATAGCAAAAATTCTTTAGTAACATGGCCTGTGTGTGTGTGAGTGTGTGTGTTTGTGTGTATCCATGTGGGACACATAAACCTAATCCTGTGCATAACCTATTCTTTGAAAGTTAAGCCTTCAGTCTGAGAACCCACTGATGAGCTAGAATCAGACATGCACAATCACTTTCTCTCTTTTAATCTCCTTTGGAGGCCTATCTATTCGAGCAGGCTCTCCTTAATTACTGTCTCTCTCACTTAGCAGGCTGTGACTGACTGTGAGAGCACTACCATGGCAGTGGCTGGGAATTCCATCCACTCAGTCATGCTTAGTCATCATAGCTTGCTCACTGAGTCTAAAGTCAAGATAGAACTTTCTATATGAATAGATCCACAAATTACCAATACGATCAATATCAACACAGTGTGATTTCACCAAAATGCAAGCTCAAGCCGGTATAATCACAATAATTATAATCACAATTTTTTAATTATAGTATTAATATTTCTGATATTCAGTCAGAAATATTTTCCGTGTTTAATTAAAGCCTTGCCACCTCACAGACCCCGGGTTTGATTTTGAGCTCAGGTGACTTCCTAAGTGGAGTTGCTGTTGATATTGTGTATTTTTCTTCCACCTGGAAGGTGGATTGGCTAAGATGAAGTGTGCCTAGTTGTGAATGAGTGTGTGAAAATGTGCCTGTATGATGCCCTGCTATGGACTGGCAGCCAATCCAGGGTGTGTTCTCATCTGACGCCCATTGTTCTTGGGATCGGCTCTGAATCCATCACAACCCAAACCAGGATAAAGCAGCAACTGAATGTGAATGAGTGAGTAAATGCTCTTCAGGGATTATTCCATCTTGGTCAGAACTCTTGATAGCACTGAATCCAGAGCCAGCCCTGGGAAATACGGATGCTATGCAAATATTCACCCTAAACAAAATATCAGTCTTTCTCAGCTCACTATGCACACAGATTCACACACACATTCACCTAGGAGGCAATTTTATCGTATTCAATCCATTTTAAGAATTAAGATTAGGGGACATTGTATAGAATCTTTATATCTATAATTATATGGTGTGTTTGCAAGAAATGCATTATTTCTTTGTAATTAGGGTCCCTGAAATGTGCATAAAAGTGTAAAAATGTGACCTGCTTTTAAAAGATTAATATCTAATATTATCTATTAAAGTTAATTTGCAGTAAAAGCATAAAAAACAGGGCCATAAATTCTTTAAGCAGCTGCATCATATGTTGTGCTGCATCATAATGCTATGTACAGTTTGGCCTGTCTATGATGTTTAATTAATATTTCAATTTACTTATTTCTTGGTTTCTAATTACTACAGTGAACAATGTCTTCTGTATAACTACTGCTGTCATATCCAATTGCCCCTATTCAGCGTCTCTATTTATGTTTGTACGTTTCATGCTGAGGGGCACAATGCAGGTCCTGGAGAGGAGTGGGCTTTAATTAGTTTCTGTTAAGTTGATTAAGAGGGAAAAAGTTCAGGGTTGAGGCCGGACAAAAGCCACTCTGGCCAGTCGCAGGTGCTCTAAAATGTCTGCCAGATTCTACTGGCCAGATTAAAGTCACTCAAGCCTCTCTAGAAAAAGCCTGTCGCACTGCACCAGAGGCTAAAGAGCCCTTAAGTGAAACTTTTTTGAAGCACCAGACTTTGTTCTACTTTCTGCCATGACTGACATGACTGTCTAAGATATAAATAATTGTATATGGAAGATTGAATGTATTTCTTTATATTTAGACAAATTAATTATGTTCAAAAAGTGCTATAAATATCTGAGCTAGAGCTTCCAACAAAGTCAAGACATCATACAATAAGTTTTTCATGGGTCATTTGGACCTCCCAAACTTCGGAGCCTGTCCATGCGTAAATGCAGCTATCAGCTGTGCCTTATTTGCCTTTTTCTAGGGACTGTATAATCTGGTTCATCACATGCTCATGCCTTGCACAGAGTTCTGAGGGAACAGCTATCCTTACCATGTGATCCTCCCTTGTCTTTGAAATTTTCAACTGGAAAATGAATGGTGTTGATTGGTCTGGCATGTGAACAGATAAACTGAGACTGGCAGGTATGGTTGTATTGTCCTGCAAAAAAAAAACAATTTTATAGGCAAAGGTAAAGGTGTAAGGTTTGCTTCATTTAAAATGTAGTTCCTGTGGAAATATTTCAGTTTTCTGACTGAAGGAGAGCTAAACTTAAACTGAATAATACTATGGGTCAAATGGGAAACAAGCAAAAATAAGACAAAAATCATGTAATGGAGGAATAAGGAAAAGGACAAGAGGGATATAAAAGCAGAGAGTCTGCACTGGCAGCCCTGGCAAACTCCGGACCCCTTACTGTCTGATCGTCCTAGGGTCTTTTTGACGGGCGCCAACACAACAGGGTAGAGAGACAATTGGACAACAGCAGGACTCATGACTGTGTGTGTGTGTGTGTGTGTGTGTGTGTGTGTGTGGGTGTGCGCGCATGTGTGTGTGGTGTGTTAGGGTTTGGGTGTAGTTGTTTTAGAGAGAAGAAAATGAGTTGAAGGTATCATTCAGAAAAGAGTCCACATTGTTGAACTCGGAGATGGAATGATGGAAGAAGTGAAAGGAGTGATGGAGGATTACTATAAAGAACAAACACAAAAAGCAAAATGATAAGCCAAGATCCAGAATAGGAAATTAAAGAGGGGAGAATTTGTATTGTAGGCAAAATTGAATTGAGTGATAAGAGAAATTAGGTGGCTAAATAGGAGAGAAGTGGAGAGATAAGTGGGAATGCAGAAGGGCATGAGAGGGAGTTCACTGGGAAAAGGAGGAATGTCTTATCATAGCTGCAGATCATGTTGTGTGCACATTATTCCAAGTGAACCATCTGCTTGAGATAGATAAGCCTTAGATAGATAGATAGAGAGAGAGAGAGAGAGAGAGAGAGAGAGAGAGGTACAGTAATAAAAGGGAAAATGCTGGAGAAGAGAATACAGAGATGATATTCACTGCAATATGTCCAGCTAGAAGGAGCAATGTCTTCTCATATTATAGATATTTGCACTTACATGTTTTAAGTCTCTCTCTGGTATACATCCTCATGCTACTGATTTTCTGTAGTGTTTGCATGTGCCACTCTAGGAGTCCAGGAGACACTATTTTTCATCAAACTGTAAAAATATACGGAAATGAAATAGCAACAACAACAACAACAACAACAACAACAACAACAACAACAACAACACTCATTTATGGGACACATCTCAACTGAATAAATTTAACTAAATGTTATTAGAGATATTAGATATCTGTGTATAACAAAATCCATATTTGTGCTGTAAACACCCACATAAAAGTTTTTCAAAATTATGTCTAATTGATATTTTCTTGATATTTTATTTAGCATATTTGGAAGGAGTCTCCAGTGTGTAGCAGATACTATGCTGATAATGTGGCCCACTGGGGGGTAGAGTTATAGGTTGGGGGTTCTGGGGGGGATTAGGGGATGCCAGTTGGATCATTTTACAGCTGCCGGACCCTGGGCACCCCCTAGCCTCCTAAACAATGAGGATTAAACCCCTCTTGTTCTTAAACTCTAAAAACAGCAGGGTGACGAAGACTGTATTCCTTCCTTTACTCTTAGCATTAAGCTGCACTGGAGGGGTAGGCGAGCAGGGTTTGGGTTTAGGGGGTAGGGGGTTCATCACAAAAAATAATCCTTGATTTTTTTCCCATTTGCAAAGTTATATGTAAATGTTTATATTGATGGTGAAATATAAGGCAAAAGACTAAAACCAACTTTGTGAAGATATTCTATTAGTTAGTCCTAATAGTGAAATGACTTAAAACGTTGATACTACCCCAAGGCAAGATTAATCAATTAACCATGTTACAAAGGTTTAGTCACAAAACAGCTTTTCCAAATGAGATTACCAAAGTTTAGACATGGGTTTACAAGACAGGGCACTTCCACATTTATAGATATTTACTATAGAGAGGTGAACAGTTAATACATGTAAATCTGAAAATCAATACAGACAGAAGAATAAACAGAACTATATATATATCCATCTCTTCTACAGATTAGATTTGCATTCAGGTTCCTCAGTATGTTGACAGCTCTTACATCCTTTATTCTTCTCTTTTTACAGATTATATAAATAATCTGTAATAGCATAGTAATGGCACTCTAGTACTGAACAATATAATTTTCTTTTTACAAATTGAAAGATTTAGAAGTTGTGCTTGACAAGGATCTCTTTAGCTTTGCATGCATCAGATTTATGGTCAGGATCAAGTACCGAATATGTGTAAGAGGAAAAGGTAAAAAGTGGATTAGAGGAACCACATGACAAGCCCCTTTGGTGCAACTGAATTTCTCATCTTAAATCCAGCAGCATGATGGTTATGTGATGCAGGAGAGAGGCAACACACACATAAAAGGCCCTCTTTTGTAAGGAACTCAGTTAAAAAAAAACAGAAAGGGTTTTTTCTTTGCCTGTCCTCATGACCTATCAAAGCCAATCAGCGTGTAAAGCCTTCAGAACGTTGCTCATATTGCAGGCTCCCTCTGACAATGGTGCATAATGATGGCCGCCACACTCATCACATCCAATTTAAATCGTCATGGACAGGTCCACTGAGAGGGGCAAAGGGAGGGGAGGGCATGAGAGCTAGGGTTTTGTCCTAACTATTCAACATTCATGTGGGAATGGATAGTAAGGTGGCATAATATGGGAAAGGGCCTTGTTTCCATGTTTTCATCCTTCTTGTTTTTTTATCAAGTACAGCGTATCTATTATTTCTTTACTTATAAAAGTTTCTCAACAGATTATTTGCTTAGCAGCTACTGTAGAACTTTTGAGAAGATAGATGAAAATCATTGTTATTGTCATTGTCAAACAAATCCTGAATGAGAAAGAAAACCTCCTACATATTTATTCTCCCATACACACTAGTTGACTCTGTGTTCACTTTTGGAAGTTTGGATATTTCCATTGGCTCTTGTTAATCCCTTTCCCTTTTTTCTGTGCTAGTTATCTTCCCACATGCGTCCCACTCCGTTCTCAGTCCCATTCCTTTTCAAGATACAGCCTGAGTTGCAATATTTATCCGTCAGCCCAAACAATGACTGCCTCTTGGCAATTAAATAGTGTTTCTAACAAAGCGATCCGTGGCACACTGGTCTAATGGCATTACTTTTGGGACAATTTATCCACTGAATAGTCAACAGGATTTTGTCTCTCTTGGGGAGAAACTCCACTTTACCAAGTTACCAGTATTACAGGGTTTTTACTTAAGCTTATATTCAGGGTTTACAGATTAGTGACCCCATCCCTACCCCCAAAGGTAGCAGAAAGAGAGATGGAATCATGGGCCTGAAGTGGTAGATTGATTCTATTGCTTTTGGCTATTTCTAATGACCTGCAGCATCTATCCAGGGATCATGTCTTTTGTATAGCATATGATTTGAACTACTGTATTTAATTACAAATTGAAAATAGGTTTCAGGTCTGAGTTGGAGTCAGATCACGAATGAGAAAACAACAGTTAAGCACAGCACTTTTTATAAAAGATTTATGAAGGTGGCTAATTATGAATTCCTTTTATGTAATTCCACTTTAATTAACTATTAATTAAATGAATTAACTGATCTGTTAATTTTATATTTTTTTATTTTTTATATTGTTGTCAATATCTTATGGCAAGTCAATATAACAACCTTTTAATATCAGAAAAGAATGGCTTTATAATATCTGATTTGGTTCAGATTAATTCAAAGATCACAACATTTCACTTCTTTTTGATATATAAAAACCAATGGCCTAGATTGACATTGTGGGTCATTCTTGTCTCTTTATTATCTCCTGCTTTAATTTTCATGTAGCACATGGTGACCTCTGAACTCAGCAAGGCTCAACTTGACTTGATGCTTGGAGACCCAATGGCACAGCCAACTCTATTACCACACAGTGAGAGACTAATTACTCCATTAGTACTCCACAGAAGCATATCTACACACAGCTTGTTCCTGTTCTCTTTACCAGACATTTTAATTACCAGTTAATTGTCTGCCTCTCTTCCAAGTTTTAAGCACACTGTATTTAACCTGTTGTTATTTCAGATGGATTGTTATTTTTGCTTAACTACTGTGAAAAATGGAAATGTTTTGAGTGATGTCACTTAAACATTGAGTGGGTTTGCTGACCACTTGCAGACTGTTCATTCATTCATTCATTCATGCATTCATGCATTCCATACTTTATCTTGTTCAAGACATATCATTCAAAGCAGAAATACACACATGATAGGATATCTGGCTATCGCAGGGGACTGGTATGTTTTTGGGAGGTGGGAGGAAACATGTACAACTCCACACAGACTGTAAACCAAGCTCAGGATCATGTTCAGCACCCGAGAGCTGTGCTATGTTATCTACTGCACCACCATGCCACGTAATGTATTTTTGTGTGTTTAAAACTCTATTATTCTTTTTATTGTGTATAATAAACTAACACAAACTCTAATAGTCTCTGAATTTACAATTAATAACTTTGCATTACAGTTTTGTGATATTATTATTAATTAAACGGCTTCTATGTAACTCCTTGATTAACTTTTTTGAACTGGTGATGCTGATAAGAACTTTCTAAGCATTTTATGAAGAAACAGTAGTTGCCTAGTAATAAACCTAGGCTTAATAAAAAGTAAATTTACACATATGTAAAGTGTGTGTGTGTGTGTGTGTGTGTGTGTGTGTGTGTGTGTGTGTGTGTGTGTGTGTGTGTGTGTGTGTGTGCGCGTGTGTGTGCGCATTTGTGTGTGTGTGTGTGTGTGTGTGTGTGTCTGACTGGTGGATTTAGGTCGGCTGTTCAAAGACTGGCTTTTTGCATTGTTGGTCTGGAGAGGATTAGGGCAGGAGAATGGACCTTCTAATTAAAAAGGATAAGTAGGCAGAAAACTAGTGAGAGGCACATGGAAGGGTACAGAGAAAGAAAAAGAGTGAAGGAGCAGTTTGAACGAGAAGAGAAGAAAAGCAAAAAGAAACAGTTTTAGGCATCACTTCTTCGGAAAGACAGCTATTCAGGCCAGATTAACTTTACACTTAACTGTCTCACTCCGTCAATTCTTTGTTCTTGCTATTTTTAATCACTCTATTACTCAGTTTGTTTTGTAAATACACTTAGCAAATGGAAAATTTACAAGGCACTTGTCCACTTGTGTTCTTGTGTGTGTCTTATGCATGTTTACTCAGGCTGAGAGCATGGGGCAGTAGGTGGGCTGTTTACTGTAGGATTTCTACATTGTGGTTTTGTCTTTCCCACCTCCATTCCACTTAACTCCTCCCTTCAGTCTGTAGGTGTTCAATTAGGCTAAGTCTTGACCATAATCACAATTTCTCCTAATTCACAATCATTTCCTAAAGACAACAAGCAACAAATATGTGGGTATCATGCTTGGTTAAATATAAGCATTTAGAATACATTACAGCTTTTTAGGTTGTTTTGAATTATAATAAGGTATTTAAGTGTGTTTAGAGATATGATATTAATAAAAATGCAAGGGAACAAGATTTGATTGATAAATGAATTATCAAAAATGAATTATAAAATTGCAAATAAAGAGAAAAAGAGAAAAATTTTATGGCCACAACCCAAGTTTTATATAACATATAGCAAGGTTATACTGTTTATTTATTTATTTGTTTGTTTGCTTGTTTGTTTGCTTTAATATATTCACCGAAAAATGTTTCAGTAGGCTAGTCATTATTTGTTATTAGTTTCAAATAATTTGCAATGGCAAATTTATGAGGTCTGTCCTCGAGCTGGCCTTTAAAAGATAAAATTGAATTACTAGCACAGACTAACTGCAAATCATATTTTTTGGTATTATGGATAAGTAGGAGACAGGTGTAAAAATCAAAATAGGTTTGTGGATTTCTCCAATATAACCTTTCAAAAAAGTATTTTTGCTTTTTTGTTTGTTTATTTATGAAGTTTGTTTGTTGAAAAAAATATAGGCTGAGCTCTATGTTTGTGTATTTGTGTATAACAATCATGTGGGCTGTCAGACAGCCTTTACCAGGCAGATCATTGACGGTGGCTGAGTGTCATTTCACGTTTTAAGCACAAATGTCTGGGTTTTATCTCTGTCAAATGAATTAGTCTTGGCTCCTTTTACCCCCTAGCATCTTCCTTTCGATATAGAATGTGTGATATAGAATCTGTAATCTGTCAATACCAAGCAGGCCTACTAGTAAAAGATGCTCTGTGGCAATGTCACATCTCAGCTAATTAAATTATCTTTTTTTCTAGTGTACAATTACCATATTTCTTTGGATAAATCTGTGAAAAGTTTGCTAAAAGCATCCTAAAGTTAAAGTCGCTGACAGTGATGATGTTTGACATGAAGCTCGTTCTACCATTTAACCAAATTTGTGGTGCAACTATAGGGTTAAGAGGTGAACTAAAGCTTTCGGCTTTGAATGCCATCATTAGAAACATTCAATACAATATAAATGTCATTTAATTATTAAAGATTTAAAATGTATACCTATATAAACATAATAGTAAGGATAATATACATGCTTCTTCTTCTTCTTCTTCTTCTTCATATTATTAGTAGTAGTAGTAGTGATGGGGAGACAGAGACATATACTGTATAAAGATAAGAACGTATTATTAGATTGATTCAACAGAACATGTTGATCATTTAAAATTATCATTTAAATCAATTTTAAATGGACAAATAATGAAATTATAATAGAAAAAAAATTGACTTTAGAAAAGGTGTTATTATTATTATTATTGTTGTTGTTGTTGCTGAAAGTGAAATCCTGGGGGTAGTTAGAGTTTGTCCTTATGGCGTTAGAAACACAATGCAGACTGTTGTGTTTTCATGACGCAGAAAATGAATGAGCCCGAAAGCGCAGTCACGCGCTGCGTCGCGTAATTAGGGCAGCGCGTGCGGCCCAGATTAGCTCGTTAATTTCTTGGGAAAATGCAATAATTAATTATTGAGCGGATGTAGAGCAACTGGTGGATGATGTCTGGGCTTTCAGCTAACAGACTGGGCGAAGCAGCCGTTAGGTTTCTAGAGGATTTCTGCAAAACAGCGTATGTTAAACACTGAATGGGATTATTTTACGACTGAAGTTGTTGCTTGAATCAATTCACCGTTTATTGCACATCTTTATTTTATTATCTAAACTTGTTAAATTATTTGCAATGCTTTAATATTTTATATTAAAAAAATCAACCCACAAATCTGTCTACGGATTTTTCATTATATATATATATATATATATATATATATATATATATATATATATATATATATATATATATATATATATATATATATATATCGATGCTTATAAGAAGGGGTTTGATTCGTTAACTAAGTCGATGGGCTGTTTGTTTATCTTAACTTTGAATAATCCTTGTTAATCAACACTTTTCGAAAGTCCCGCGTCGAAAATCTAATTACCGGGTGCAATTAATTAAGGGAGAATCACCTGGGGAGTGTCAATAATGTGCCGACTAGAATTACCCGAGGTTCCCCGCAAGTTTCTTGTCATTTACCAAGCTGCTGTTAGCATTTTAAATGACAACTGATTGAAATGTACACGAGATGACGATTGAAATAAAATAGCATGGATTCAATTTAAGTTGCAGAGCCACAAAACGAAGAGCTGGGTCTTACAGTTGGGGCTCATTGTTTATCGCCAAAAGGGGCTTTTGTTATCGCCATCATTTATCTGGTCAACAGTAGCCTTTGTCTTTGCAAATGGCCCCCAATCAGTCTGTCTACTTTGGAAACAATTAGCTTGTATTGAAACCCCATGACCACACTATGCAAATGCAAAGACATGTTGCGCCTTACAGTGTGCACCCTTAAAGTGGTCCCTGCTTGCGTCCAAACAGCACATTAACTCGCTTAATAACAAGCTTACAGTGTGTAGAAAGTAGTAGTAGTAGTAGTAGTAGTAATAATAATAATAATAATAATAATAATAATAATAATAATAATAATATAGAGAAATAAACAAACAAACATTCAAACAAGCAAATAACTTGAGGACTCCAGTAGGAGTTTTTTTTTAGTACCGGGGATTGTTTTGGAACTGACACGTCTAAGAATAAACAAAATACAAACCAAAGCATGTCATTCTAAATGCTTAGTTGACGCCCTGTTCTTTTTTTTTCGTTTTGTGTTTGTTTCCAAAGAAGGCGTGTTGTAATTATGGGATGTGTTGTGGCCCCGCCTACTTTCAAATACACACCGCGTCAGCACCTCAGTCCTTGTCTTGTGGCCTTGTCCTTGAGCACTGCAGACTTAAAAGTGAAGACGGACAGAGAGTCTGCTTTTTTTTTGTTGTTGCTCCCGAGTGCATGCAGTGAACATAGAATCGTGTGATAACCAATTGATCATGATGTCCTACCTGAAACCAGCGCCTTACACAGTAAACGGGCTCAGTCTGGCTACTACTGCGATGGAGCTTCTGCATCCAACTGTGGGCTATCCAGGTAAAGACTCATTTAGAAATCATTTACCCTCGTGATTCCAATATTTATTAGTATGAGTAAAAAAAAAGCTATCCGTATTTATTTTCTAAACTTCAGACAACTTTTAATTCTATTTCACTCAGTCACTCAGTCCAGACAAATTTAAAAGGTGAATGGAATCGAATTTATTAAGTATTATTAATTGTTCGATACCTGGTTTTAATTTCGATTAAACACAATTAATACATAAATATAATATTTATTTATTTATTTAAAAAAATTAACCCCATCCATCATTTTGCCTTAATTATACCCTGCGGGAAAAATAGCCAGGTAATAAACATTTCTTGAAATAAGTGTTTAACATAACAATACCACAAAGTTACATTTTGTTTTTTCCTATTTATATCTATCGTCTAAATAATCTAATTGTTATTTGTCATGGCAGGAACTCCCCGTAAACAGAGGCGTGAGCGGACAACGTTCACACGCGCGCAGCTCGACGTGCTGGAGACGCTGTTCGCCAAGACGCGCTACCCGGACATCTTCATGCGCGAGGAAGTGGCCCTGAAAATCAACCTTCCTGAATCTCGGGTACAGGTGAGCAACACAACCATTTTGTAAATGTTCAAAATATGGTTCGATTTCTATTTTTCAAACTGAATATAATGATGAGAATTTTAAACGATATCATCTATACGAGTATGCTGGGGGTTTTTTTATGTTTATTTTAAAATAAACAATAACACAATTCATTGCTAATATGATACATTTCGAGAAGGTATTTTAAAATTAGTTAGTTCAGATGTTATATATATAAGTTGCATGTTTCCCTCTTTTCATAAACATCTACATCTGGTGCATGTATATGTATGAAAACCAAACATAATTTCTATATTTTTATTTCTATTTAATTCAACAGGTGTGGTTCAAAAATCGAAGAGCGAAATGTCGTCAGCAGCAACAGCAGCAATCCCAGAGCACCACGCAGAACAAAACCCGACCTGTCAGCAAAAAGACTTCTCCAGTCAGAGAGTTAAACCCGGAGAGCAGCAGCCCGTTCACCAGCACCTCAGCCACCTCGTTACCGGCTGTGTCCACCAGCACGGCCCCGGTGTCCATCTGGAGTCCGGCCTCTATTTCCCCGATCTCAGAGCAGCTCTCTTCCGCTTCATCCTCCTCTTCCTCATCTTTACACTGTATGCAGCGCTCTTACCCGGTCACCTACACGCAGGCGAGCGGCTACAGTCAACACTACGCAGGTACAGCGTCCTATTTCAGCGGAATGGACTGTGGCTCCTACCTCGGGCCTGTGCATCATCAGCTGAGCGGCCCCACATCCACCCTGAGCCCGACAAGCACGAGTACAGTCAACAATCACCTGAGTCCATCATGTTCACTCGCACCCCAGGGCTACGTAACTTCCGGGCTCGGGGTCAACGCGCCGTCCGACTGCTTAGATTACAAGGACCAAAGCGCTTCTTGGAAGCTTAGCTTCAATACCGACTGCTTGGATTACAAAGAGCAAACCTCTTCGTGGAAATTTCAAGTTTTGTAATAACATCTAAAAAAAGAACAGAAACATTTCATTATTGAATTTATTCGATAAATACGATACTGCGATTTTTTTTTTAATTCTCCCCTCCGAAACAAAGCAATGCACGAATCTCTGCCCAGTTTGTCACGTTTTGACTCGGGCTAATAAATTATATTTTTACTAAGACACCGGGGGAAAATGGTTAACTCATCGTACTGAAAATGTCTGGCAATTTAAAGTAGATATTTTTCTTACTATTATGCACTATTTTATTTATGACAAAATAATAAAAAATAAAATAAATCTGTAGACAATCGATGTATATAAACCTAAATTTGCCAAGATTTTTTTTTTGCTAAAATGTTTTGTTTTAAACTGTGAACTGTCATAGACCATTTGAGGTTTACTCCAAGGAATACTAGCCTGTACGTTTTGATAGACTAGATGTTGTTGTTGTTGTTGTTGTTGTTGTTGTTTTAAGTTTGTTATTGATGACGCTAAATTATTCATGGATTTTTGTTCATACATTTTTGACATTAAAACATTTCTAATTTGAAGAATTCTACTTCACCATTTGTATCTTCTTTATTTTATTTTATTTTTATCTAGCAAATGCAACATGGTCAGTGTCACTGTCAGTGATTGTGTTGACTAGTAGATACGGTTACAGTTTTCAGTAGGAATAAAAAAGTGGGCTGTAATGCTGGTAAATCCAGCTCATATTAGGCGGTGAAATAATCACAGACATTTCTGAAACTGTCTTATGGCACTTTATTAATACAATCTGGAACCTGCTGTTACTGAGCACGATTCAGAAACACGTTACCACCGAGTCACATAATAATAATAATAATAATAATAATAATAATAATAATAATAATAATAATGATAATATATTAGTATTACACATATAATAATAATAATAATAATAATTCTTCTTCTTCTTCTTCTTCTTCTTCTTATTATTATTATTATTATTATTATTATCATTATCATTATTAATATTATTCCGAAAAGATTACGATTACGTGCGATTGCGTATTTTCTTACATTTGGCATAATCCCGAATTTAAAACAATTCGGTATTACGTTGTGTAAATTATGACTGTTGTTTTTTAGTTTTTTTGTTTGTTTTTTGTTTTGTTTGTTTGTTTGATTGATTGCTTGTTTGTCTTTTTAGCTAAACACGTTAATTTCAGTGTTAGTTGTTTTTTGTAGGTCTGTCCAACCCACTCTGTTTTGCATGTTGCTGCAGACTAATGTGAGGGGTGGAGTTTAGCACAGATTTCAGAGAGCTTTCTCTTTTGTGTACCACATTCACAAGCTTGACTTCCACCCGCTATGACTGATAAACTAATCGAAGAGTTAGTTTCTATTTAAATTCAATCAGAGAGACTGAATTAACTGAGGTCAGTCAATGTAAAGTTGGCCAAGCAGTTTGAATAATATGTTAAACCTTTACTTTACTGATTTTCCCTGCAGTTCCCTGCTTACATGTTTTATTGATTACTACACTAACGATATATTCGATTTTCTTCCAATACATTACAAATTTTCTTCAGCAACTCTATTTAGGGTTCTACATAAAATTTCCCTCTGAAGGACAATCACTGAAGAAACAGCAGAATAAAATAAAATTAAAAAGTATAACATATAGCGTATATCTAAGTGCAGAAAACGCATTAGCCTATACTACTACTACTACTACTACTAATAATAATAATTATTATTATTATTATTATTATTGTTGTTGTTGTTGTTGTTGTTGTTGTTTGTTTGTTTGTTGTTATTTATTTATTTATTTATTTATTTATTTATTTATTTATTATTATTATTATTATTATTATTATTATTATTATTATTTAGTAAGTACTACTATTATTTAGTTGTATTACTTTTCAATGTAGCGTATGTACCTCTAACACGTGTCTTACTTGCACTGACTCAGTGATGCAGAAATCAAGGTAATATCGGATATATAAAATTGTGTAAAAAAAAAATTATAATAATAATAAGTAGGATGTGTGAAGGTTTTTTTTTTTTATTTAGTTCTTTTTTCCTAAAACAATATGATTTCAGCTTTCAAATGTTATGTATTTTTATCCGCATTTAGGCGATTAGGATTTAGTTTGTGTAAAAAGCTCTCGATCTCTGAATCTGATCATCAATAAATGAGAGAATTTATAACATATTGCAACTAATGTGTGTATCAGCAGATTTATTAACCACTGATGACCTATTTCTGAGGCTGGATCTTTTCACAAGAACCAATAAAACGAATAAAACAATTATAGAAATATGAATCGGTTCATAATAATCGAACGACCTGAAGAAACCTCAGAGAGCACAAACTGAACATATTCAACATTTACTGGACAATCGACTATAGCTATATAGCTTTAATTTAGTGGCATTTTCTTGTGTGTATTATTAGGAAACCTATTAAAGGGCCAGAAATATTAAATCCCGTCAATCTATCTAAAAGTTACACTGGCCGGTTTGGGGAAATAATAATAATAACCTAAATAATATCTAGATATTATGGTGTAATAATGTCCCTTTATTATTTAGTATGTGCTTTCACAACTCTCAAACGGTCCAAGATAATTATTTTTATTTTTATATCATTCAAAATCACTGCCATCCCAATACCCTACCATTGTGATATGAATGTCTAAAGAAAGGAAATGACAAAACTAGCATTTAAAACAACAGGTCAAGTGAGTTTTTATAGTTATTCCCTTGTAATAGCTTCCCTTTGTATAACTTGTATAATTTGTGTTTTGTTTGATATGAGTTAACTTAGCAACCTGGATGTGGCTGTGCACAGAAACATGTGTTCAGTCAAAACAGTGGATACAGGAAAACACTAAAGCTGTAAGCTGATTACAGGTCTTTTAGCATGTAAAAAGAATTCTTAAGACTATAAGCTTTACTGAAGATAAGACTTAGACAGGGTTTAAGAGGAATGTGGGAACATTTAAATTTTGCATTAGGACTAAGCATACAAGACTAGATCAGTGCTTGGATAATCATTACCCGAAGCTGAAATTTCTTCAAATCAGGGTGTATTCTGGCTTTGAGTCCAGTGGCAGCAGGTCTGGCTTCAGATTCATAATGATCCTGTTTAGGATAAAGAGGCTACTGCAGACAAGTGAATCCATGAACCTTTTTTAATGCAAAATGTAGTTTTAATAGGCTTTGCAGAGTTCATGTGTCTAATATGTGACATTTGACATTTGTAAGGTTGTTGTTGAGTGAAGTCTATACCAGTTGGGTATTTTGCTAAATTAACCATCTATTACTATATCATAGGACACAAGAGACAGACAGACAAAGAGCTTTTAAAAATTGTAACCACTCAGGTTTGATTGTAAACAACATAAATTACAATAAAAAAATAATAATTCCATAAATTTCTGATTGTCTTAATTGTATGGCATTGAATTATTGGAAAGTTCTACAATGTGTTGTTGCCCCAGCATGAGGCCGAGAGAGGATTGTACAATCATCTGAGCCTGTGAAAAGAATACATTCATGTACACAGAGGTACAAAATAAGAACATTACTTTTGAGCAGGTGCCCCTGTACTCCAGTCTGCTTCACATGTCCACTCCACAGTGTGGTCCAGGCCCATGAACCTTTAGCGCATCAGAGTGTGAGGCCCCCAGCTGACCTGGATTACACTATACTGTCACTGTGATAAATTCATTGTAACTTACATGACACCATTATATGTGACTTTTTAAAGAAGGCATTAAAAATTACATATACACATATACATTTAGATCTTAATAAAGTCTGTTTTATCATGCTTGGATTTTATATTTAGATACAGGATTGAGATGTAAAATTCATCATTCAGTTTTTAAAATCATTCAGTTTTTAAACATGCACACACAGATCCACACACGAGCAGATGGGGAGGTCATAGAGGAGGGATGGTGGTTTTGGGTTTGTCAACAGATGCCCCTTGCCAGCCCTCCCTCTTTTTCTGGCCCACCTGTTTATGGTTGTGAATGTCTCATGTCCCTGTGTATGTTTGGATGTAAAGCTCATGAATGCTGGCACGTGCAGGTCTGTGGACCCTTATGTTGGCGTGGCAGTCATTGTGTACACTTTATTAATGGGGAGTGTGTGAGAGAGCATGGTAGCGTGGCAGAGTGTGGTGTAGCCATGCCCCCCTGCCTTCTGAAGCATGGTGAGCGTGTCCCCTCTGCCCCCCGTTGCGACCACACGCCTGGCCACCTGCTCTGGGATTAAGGGTACACGCGGATTACACACGTCACAGTGGAAATACACTACTGAAAATATGCCACACAGAATAACAAAGTCCTTACAGGACAGCCCTCAGAATTTCACTCCAGCAACTAATCAGCGTCTAATACATTTCCAATTATTATTATCACATTTCAAACTGTCAGTCTGTTTTAATTCCGGTTACGGCTTCAAACAGTTAGACTTCAAATCGATTTTAGCTTGACTTATATTATTGATTTCTAATAGAAAGATGCATGTTTGAAGTAGACAGGAATTACTGAACATCTGTTGATCTTTTTTTAATATTGAGTAAATGGAAGCAAATTATGACCTGAGCATTCTCTAAAAAAACACTTTCAAAATGTATAAATTTCATTTAAGCTAATGAAAATATTCCAATTAGTACTGAACATGAATATTCTGTGTCATTGTTTGTCTAGTTTATGTGGTGCTTATGTCTGGGGTGTTTGCAGGGAAGTTACACCTCTTTGTAATAGTGACCAATTAGAACCCCATGGCCTACATTTAGAGACAAAAACACACAATGAGTTATGAATGAGTGATATGGGAGTGGGGGAAGGGTAGGAGCAACAAGAAGAACAAAAAAAAAAAAAAAACAGAAAAAGCAATAAACAATACAAACCGTCACAGTAGAGTAAGTTTTGGAAAAAACACCATACACTTAGGCCCGGTGTTCTCAAACTTTGTACAGTCTGGCATCCCTTTAACTATAATAGAAAAAAAAATCAGGGCCCTCAGCAAAGTTTTATTTAATTTTATTTATAAGGCTAATCATTTCAAGTTGTAATAGAATACTATTATGGATAATTATTAGAGCCATAAACTTAACACATAATGCTGAAATACATTATACCCAAGCTGGAATTCTTTATTATTTACTTTAGCAATAAGATATAGCAATAAGAACCAAATCATAAATGTTCTTTCTTTTTTATGTATTTTTTTGTTACTTTTTTAACAGAATAGGTTTGCTAAAATAGTGATAAAATCTGAATCTGAAAATCTTAATCATAATTCTAACAGCCTCAATAATGGAGAGTCCACAAAAACAAACAAACAAGAGTGAGGAATAATACTAGACACAATAAAGACCATGAGAGTCAGCCTTATTTTTGTGGCATGAGTGGATGCTGCACTGGATGCTGTTCCCTTCTCTTTTCTATATGACCTCTTTTGAAAGTTACTGAAGCATAAAAAAGAAGTAATTATTTTGTCCGTCCTCAATAATGCCACTCTTATTAACAGTGTATTCTTTATTATATATAATGAAATCTTACATCTGAAAACAAGCTGATTATAAAATATGTTGAATTTCTTAAGAGACTTTTGTGTGGAACGGGACAGAGAAAAAGACATAACATTAATACTAACATTAAAATCAATTTCATTCTTTCATTCTTACTGACACTGAATTGTTATTAAAGGACAGTCTGTTAAATCCCAGAAGCACAGGAACATCATATGAAATTATTTAATGTGACCTAAGTAAATAATACAAAACAATCCTGAGCACTGAGTTTTAAAAATGTTTTCCATCTTTATAGAATGTATTTCACCTGATTAACAACAATCTTTTTAAAGCCTTGCAAATAATTCAAAAGTTTTAATAAATATATATATTGCTGAGTTTTCATATCTTTTCTTTTCTTTTCTTTTTTCTTTTCTTATAGGGTGTGGCATCACACACTGTACACAGTGAATCGGAGAAAAGTAGCCTGAAAGAGAAAACAGCAGAATAGAGCTGAAGGTGATGCGAAGGGATTAGACCAGTGATGTCACCTTAACTCCTTTTTCATCTCCCTAAGCTGCCGTTCTGCTCCAGTCTGATTGGCCGGTGCTGTCATCACTTGTAAATGAGAAGCAAAACAGGGAAATGCTTACTTTTGAATGCTAATCTCGGGTAGTCTCTCTTCTTAACTCTCTCTCTAGGACTTCACATTTGTTCCGACTTACTACTTAACCTGGTCACCTTTCTTTAAATGTGTAATTTTCCTAAAGTACCTGCTTAGTCTTCCTCTCAAATATACTATAGAATAAAACTCACGTGTTTGTTTACAGGCAAAACCAATGTTGTGCAGTTTTCAAACAAATCTGATGGAAATTAAAAGCTCATAAACAAATTTGACTGATTTGATGGGCAAACAAGGAGGCTTTACAAATATGTGTTTGTGCACACATAGATTAAATCTAATACATTCTACCAAGGAAAAAAAGAAAGAAAGAAAGCAACATAAAGCCACATTTGTTCGTTTGTTGAATCGATTCTTGTGCCTACATTTGTGACTTTTCGATTATGTTGTTTGCTGGCATTGTATGTTGTATTTTAGGTATTTCATTTCACATAGAAAGGTTATAAATCTTTCACTAGCATTTCACATTATAAAGCATTCAACAGGGTTAAATCAAACAACAGGTTTATGTTAAAAAAATGCTTAATTCATGTTTAATTTAAATTATGACACCAATAAATTAGCCTATTAACTCCATTAAACTCGCATGTCTATCTTCAGGCTCATACGTACAATATTCACTCTTTTAATTATATACAAATTAAAAGAAAATAATGAAAATGAAAATAATGTTTTAAGACAAATAAGAAAACATTAAACTTGGAGAATATAGGTCAAGGCGCACTACACCTGACAGGGAGATGTTTGTTCCTATGACCTCTGGAAGTAAACGTGAAGTAAACAACAGTGACTCTCACCCTGCAGCTGTTCTACATTTACATTTAGATTTACATTTAGTCATTTTGCAGATGATCTTACGAAGAGTGACACAATATGTAAACAGATGAAGGCACAACAAACAAAGTACAAACAGGCTCAATGTGTACCATACCTTGTTCCATGACAAAACCTGTTTTTGACCAACATATTTTGCTTTAATGGCTATTTCTCACATATTCATCATCCACCTGCTGCCCACTTGGCCTGGGCCACTGAAAAACACCCTTTTCTTTTAAATAATGAAGCGCTTTACAAGTGCTAGTGATATAAATGGTAATTAAAAAGACTCACTTTAAGAACTCACAAAACCATCAGAAGATAGAGAAAGAAATAACATATAACACAATAAATATAAACAAGTGCAATAAAGTTTGGTGCTAGATCTTTGGATCTTTGTGTGTGAAAGTGAAACACTGGGTCACTCACACTTGATAGGGTAGCACATACTATTGCTGAAGTGACAGAGCACTAAAAAAAGGAAAATCTCAGATTAAAAACATATTGACAGGTGTCCTAAAGTTAAAGATCTGAGTTATGTGTGAGTGTGTATTTCTCTAGAGTAGTTCTCTCTGAAAATATGGCAGGTTCAGTCTTCATTTGACCTGCTGCATAATGGAAAACTTAATTTGTAATGCTTACATAAAATTTTGGAAGGGATAGGCTTGATCCCTTCCTTTTTCACCTTTCACCTTCCTTTTTTATCTTTTTCACCCTCGTTTCCAATTCAGGAGACAACCTGGATAGGGTGCAAACACACAATCACATACACTGAAAAGATTTAGAGATGCCTGCACCATTTGTATTTGGACAAGGGAAGTAGGCATACCCCAAACCCCAAATGTGCAAGACAAACATGCTAATCACTAAACCATTGTCCAGTATTATTATTGTTATTATTATAATACTATTGACACATGATCATGAAATGTATCTTCCTCACACACTCAGAAAAGCAGTTTTGACCAAAGGTCCACACATTTCATGTAACCATACATTTCCTGTGCTGTCAAAAAGACCTCCAAAAGACCTTTATTCAATACAGACCCAGATATATTCCAGCATTTATTTACTAATTTACTAGTGGATCAAATGCCTTGGGTAGCCATTCACAAGCTTCTCACACAATGCCACAATGATATATCGGCATTCTTGTGCATTCGTCCTCACAGAACTGGCATGACTCAGTCAGGCTTCACAGTTTCAGATGATGATTTTATTCACCTTTTTCCCAGTTGTTCATGTTGTTCAAAGTCCATTCACCCCGTGATAAAATTTGGAAATTGCTCAGGAGAAATCAGTCTTGTGTCTTGACTGACTGTCTCTCTGTCTGTCTCTGTCTGCCTGTCTGTCTGTCTGTCTGTCTATCTATCTATCTATCTATCTATCTATCTATCTATTGTGTAGTATTATAATAATGTAATATCCAGTCATTCCAAAACATGAGATTTCTTAATTGACTAAACTGAGTTTTTAATACTTCATTACAAGTACTAAAAGATCTTTGGCTGGATACTTCAAATTAAATTGCATAAAATGTTGTCACATTAGCTTTAGTTTTCTCTTAAGATTAATTTCTCAGTACTTCACCCCTGACTGTACCCTCTTTGGCAAGGCGTGGTAACCTACAATAGACTAACAAAACAGCAGCTACATTTCACTCCTCCACCCCCATGATCGCTCTCTTTTACTTTTTTGTCAAAGGATTTGCATTGGGGCCTTTTTTCTGCAATGTGTCCTCTACCCAGGAGTTGTTCTTCACGCTCAGCTCTTGCAAAATTATTCATCCTTAACACATGTAAACAGTAGAGAGACAACAACAACAACAACAAACACAAAAGGTCATAGTAGACACAATGCAACATTGGGAACATTGTCTTCCATTTTCTTTTAAAAATAGGACAATTGGCATGTTTCTTAGACATTTGCGCGTTTTAATTAAAAAATATGCATTGTTGACAAACATGTAAGCTATAGGTTATAAAAATTTCATAGAACCGATATAAATGTAAGATGTCATTGTAAAATGTCATTGTAAATGGTTTAACACCGTGGTAGCTTACTGGTTCAGTTATCTTTGGGTTAGTAATCAGACAATGCACTTGAGCCCTTGAATTGTGTCCTTTATTAGTTGTAAGTTGCTTTGAATAAGAGTGCAAATAAATGAATCATTATTGAACGACATCATTTGATATTACGTTATTCTATATCATGGTATAAAGTGCTATTAACATTAGGATTCATTACTAAATTACAGTGTGGGTAGAAACTGGGCAGGCATACGGCTTTCACAGCCTACCATGTCCAGAACAGACCATAAATTGATTATTTTGGTGATCTCTGATAAGTATTGCATTGTCTATGTTTCGAACCTGGTGTGAAAGCATAGTGCTGGACAGTAAAGCAACGTAGTAAAATTTCAGAATCGCTTTTGCTTTTTTAGTATGGAGAAAAAAGAATGCTACTTCAACATTTGTATGAATTTAAGGGAATGTCATTAAGACCGCATCTCAAACTAAAATGAAACATAGTTAACAACTATTGCAGTTAAATTAGATTCAAATGTATATGCAGAGTGGTGGGATGGTGGGAGAGCAGAAAATTGAGCTGCCGCCTCACAGCTCCAGGGCCTTGGGTCGATCCTGAGCTCAGCTTACTGTCTGTCTGGAGTTTCAATTTCTTGTCTCCATGTCCACCTGAGTATCCTCTAGGTTTCTAAAAAAATATGCTGATAGGTGGACTGGCTTCTGTAAGGTGTGAGTATCTATGTATGCCGTGACAGACTGGTGTCCCACCTTGTGGCCAGTGTACCCAGTACAGCCCCTAGGGTTAGGGATGGGACTCTGATAAATCATTGAAGATAAATGAATATATGTGACCAGGGAATAATAGATTACACCAACAAACATATTGAGTAGAATAGATACTAACTACTGCCTCGATCCACATTAGGTAGCAGGATATACAGTACATTTAAATGCTATAAAATAGCCTTATTAGCATATGCACTGAAAAATTGCTGAGTGCATAAAAGTGACTAAAATGTATTGGATTTAAAAACTAGGTGGATAAACTAGTATGTTATTATTCAATGCAATTCATTTCAAAGCAAATTTATTTGTATAGTGCATTTAACAATGGACATTGTCTCAAAGCAGCTTTACAGAACATAAAAAACATAATACAAAAAAAGTTTAATATTATGCAAAGATTAATATTATAAAAAAGTTCAAGATTAATATTACTTATATTTAAATGTGTTTGAATTTATCCCCAATAGGCAAGCCTGAGGTGACTGAGGTGACTGTGGTGAGGAAAAACTCTCTAAGATGAAAGAGGAAGAAACCTGAGAGGAACCAGACTCAAAAGGGAACCTCATCCTCATTTGGCTGACACTGGAGGGTGTGATTATAAATTTACAGTCCAACAATTGTTGTTGGAGGTTGTTGTCCTTAAACACCACATGTAGTTGGCATCTCCTCTTGACTGTCCGAAAAACACATGAAGAGGAACACAAAAGGATCTGGTACAATCTCTGGATGCCTCAGGATGGGCAGAAAAAGAGAAGCAAGTGGAGAGGAATTAGCATAGCTGCAGTTCATAATATTAACCAGCACTAGATGATAATGTGCATTTGATCAGATGTACAGGAGCACGCTGCTATGTTATGTGTTATATGTACACCTGGCTAAAGAAATATGTCTTTAATATACATTTAAACTGTCAAAGAAGTTAGTTTTTGACTTGCAGCAAAATAAGAGTAATGAGGGAGCTGGCTAGAGTTAATTAACCTTCTTTTTGTACATGTTAATTAAACATTTTCAGTTGTTAAACACTGAAGTAATGGATGAGGAGCATTGGGAACATAAAGCGATCACTGAGACTGTGTTGGCAGTAATGAGACTTGATAAGGACACACAAATCCTCCCATCGAGACCACATCACACTTCACCAAACACTTCTCCCCTGGGACACAGTGTAATAATTAATATCTGAAATATAGCACACTCATGTCTGCAAGAACTCATGTTAAGAAGATATACTGCAAAAGGCTTCAGTGGCTGTTCTTTATCTCAGCACTTTATACAAGTATAAATAACTGTTTAGAAGTTATTAGATGATTTTGAGGATTTTTATATGAGATCATGACTCTATTCTTTTACATTTACATTTTTATGAACTATATTACCCCATGTCAAACCCTGCCTCCATGGTGGTCATGTGTCTGAATCTGGGGTTCGCTACATACATGACAGAGAATGCCAAAATTATAGCTTTCAAGGTTTCATTTACATTTAGCAGACACTCTTATACAAGGCAACATGCAAACCAGTAGTTTTAATTAACTACCAATTAAATGTAATTATACTTAATAATACATATTTAAATACTACAGAATTCTTAAAACTATACCATGTGAACTGGATGTTAAAAGCAATTCTCTCTCTCTCTCTGTCTGATCATCATCATCATCATCATCATCATCATCATCATCAATAAAACAAAGGCTAATTTGATCATTGCAGGTAGTTAAGAATATTATTTGTTACACCGCCATCTAGGAACAAGTTACCTATTTTTGCTTTGGACTAAGGTTGTCTCCATTACCCACAATGGTCTCACCTACTCATCTGGTTCAAACACACAAAACCTCCAAACTAATACCTTAATCAAAATACCACTGAGTTTTCGGAGCATATTCTCCAGTGTAACTCAACTGCACTGCACTGCATTGCTGCTTCTACATAGTTATCATTATGACATTGTCACTGGGAAACATGAAGTGAAGATCTTGCTCTATTTTTAAGGACCTAATAAAATCTGACTATAACCATTCACCTCTGACACTGTGGAAATGCTTTCTCTTTAATACTATTGTAACTGCACTAGCAGTATGATGATCAGCACAAGAGACAACTGGAAATAACTAAAATACAAACCACTAAAAAAATACAAAACACTAAAAGTGCAAACCAAAATGGCAATGATGCCATCTACTGGCCAAAGTTGTAAGAGATATATGCTTGCTACCAAAACAAGAGAAAACACAAATGATAAAGAAAACCATCTTGGAAACATAACTTTTATTAAAATTTTGACTTGGGATTGTCAGTGCACCTTGGGTTCAAGCGTAATTGTGTGTCTGTGTTTGTTGTGTGTTTTGTAGCTGTATTTAAGGCCTGCTCAGTGGTATGTGACAGTGGAAAGGTCACAGGTCATGACCACGAGTCTGTAAGAGGTTTTACAGAGGTCAAACACAAGGTGCTGACTATTTTCATATCATTTGATACTGACCATACTTCAATGCAGTCTTTAAACTATGACACATAAGGGATTATTTCAATCAGTGTAAGACTAGATCAGTGCTACATCTAGCATTGCATGTAGATGGGTTTATATTAATACCATTTTAAAACAATCACTCAGTACAAATAATAAATGACAAATGACATAAAAGTTTGGATAGGAATTGTATATTTAAGGGCATATTCTTCCAGAGTAATTTGTATATGCTGTGTTTTAAGCAAGGCAAAAATTTTAAGACGACTGGAGATACAGCACAGAACTATAATGTGGTCAGTGAACCAGACTAATAATGTATTTCACATATCTTGAATATGCCCCAGATTTTGTGTTCTCTGAGGTAAGACCCTGTTGTGAGAATTCGTGAATAGTAAATTATATTAGCACACACACAGGCACACATATCTCCAATCCTGCTAATGGTGACCTGGCAATAGAGTGTACAGAGACACTGGGATGAGTGTAAACTCTGACTTGTGTAAACCTGAGATTGCCCATTATCAGCTTGCAGAAGGAACAAGATCCCTTGCAGGTTTAAAATTGGACAGAAGGGCATTTCTGAGCCATCAGGAAGACACTGAATCATCTTTATGTGTGTGTATATGTATGCAAGACACTAAAATTCTACAACACAGCTGTGGTCTTGGGTCTCCAGGATTGACTCAAATAAGGAATGCATTAACTTGGCTGGATATCTGTTTAAGTTGTTTAAAGGAATATTAGTGGTTATAGATACAATGCATCAAATAGGACATACAATGCCCCTTGGGGAAGAAGAAAAAAAAAGAAAATTTAATTCAGTTGTATGAAATAGTCATGACAAGCAAGAAAAGTGAAAATCAATCACGTTATCTCTTTCAGTTTATATAAAAATATGTTCAGTTGAGGTCTCTTCTCCTGCGTGTGAGGTAAAGTAGAGTGTGTCTGTCTTAACACTGTATATATATTTGCAATTTAAAAGCCTTCTCCTGTGAAAAGCTCGTCATAGACATGCATAGTGCAAAGCCTGCATGTGTAGAAGTGATTCAGTGGGTGATTTTGACATTAAGTTACCAAAACAATTAAATACTTTCAAGAAGTGCAGTGATGTTCAGATAAAAATATATATGAAGCATTTAAATTGAATGATAGCACCAAGAACAGCAGAGTTATTATCTAGGCCCTAGAATAGTACATTCATCATACTGCTTACTATGTTGAGGGTTTCCTATAACATTTTGGAGTGTGACACAGTGAGGCATACTTTTCTGCTGTGGGCTCTCCAGGATTTAAATCATATTTGCACATGAAAATAATATATTTATACATATATATACGTGAAACACTTGTTATATAAAAACTGACCTTGGGTCAAAGTTTAGTAACACAACCATGTACAAAAATATTACATCTGGACGTTTTTTTAACTACTACTATGTATACTGCAGCTACAACTTCAACTGTTGTTTAAATGCTAAAACAATCATAATACAAAGAACAATCTAAAAATTAAAAATCACCAGGGCTACTTTACTCATGACCTGCTAAAGCCCTTCAACGACTACAATTCCGAGTTCACCACATGTATACTAGAATCAGGTAGTACACGCTCGAGTCATTGCATCTCTCCTTTGAGCTTTAGCTTAATTCTAGGAATGCTTATTGCTTAAGATGGGTTTGTTTAAGAGAGTTTCCTTTTTAGAGTTAGGTGCAATTAATGCACATATAACGCACTGAGGAATCAGTACAATTGGCCATCGATGGAGGTAGGAGTCCATCAATAGCATGGACATTTTACTCCCTACATTAAAAGCTAGATGTAAACTTTCGAGAAGTCACAGGTTTCTGCAGCAGTCCCCCACTTCCTGTCCTGAGATCCTAAAAACTAAAACATCAAAGAGATCATCAAACTAACTTCCCAACAACTTATTACAAGCATCCAGAGGCCCAGTAATTAGTATGCAATAGGTGAGTATTACGCTGCAATCTTAAATTGAAGAGGTACTTGGTACTGTAAATTTGTTTCAATTCCATGGATTCTGTCCGGCACTGGTAGTGTATATCGCCATCATAAATTAGCAAGTGGATAAAAAAAAAAGCTCTTGCCAAACCCAGAAAAGCCTCTTTTTCACTGGGCTGCTAATTTTTCAGTTAAAGGAATTAATATAGCAAGTATGGCTCTCCATACATTTAAGCTAATTTTTCTTCTAACAATTAACCATTTACTTCAAATATCATCAAACATGAACTGCCCCTGTAACTCATCAGGGCACACTGATGTGACTCACTACAGGGTCAGTGTCTGACTGAATCCATGAACAAAATATGGTGATATTTATAGCTAGATTAAAATATGTTGTTCACCAGGCTAACTCAGGGCTGCATTCAATTGCAAAATACACATACTGAGTTAATTGTGTGCATATACTAAGGAAGCTACGGTAGATTTGCATGTGATTTCAGCATGTGTATTTACAGTATGAACACACTCCCAAGAAAGCAATCCTATCATGCTTTGTACCCCCTGCGGCTACTTGTCAATCGACAGGCCCTTGAAAGATGAGGCGGGTGAAGCCAGGTCTGCCGGTCAAAGGCGTAGAACAAAACGGGCATATGGGCTGGAAGGCGTGGGTCCCATGTGGCAGCGATGTCTCAGCCCAATACTTTGCCGTCCTCTCTGAGCACACATGGCCGCAGGGAACAAAAGTGTGGGTGGGAGCCCCTGCGTCCACATAGAATGCAGGCTCACAGCCCAGCCACAAGGGCACGTAGGGCCCTAGCGATCGACACAGAGGGCACTCTCGTCTGCAACCTGTGTTAGGGCCTCCCTCACACTCTCGGCTGTGCTCAGGCTTCTGGCCCCAGTCATGTCGGCCGTGCACATGGCCACAGGTAAGGTAGGCCCAGGGCTGGCGTTCCTCCAGGCTGTGGCTACGGGGTAGGCTGGGGAACGCCAACGTGCTCAGGCCCACTGGGCATTGTGGACGTGCTGCATTCAGCTCCAGACGCAGTGCGTCCAGGTGACGCAAAGTAGGAGCTTTGAGAAGGCCTTCGGCTGTGCGCCACAGCAGCGTTGCA
>NC_083462.1:25416361-25431361 GCF_030014155.1 Tachysurus vachellii | reverse complement strand
TAGGATTAGATTGAAGCAGCATATAGCATTAATTTGCTTGATTAACAATTGTAGCTAATAATTAGATAGTAAGAGTGTGTCTCTCTGTGTGCGTGTGTCTCTCTCTCTCTGTGTGCGTGTGTCTCTCTCTCTCTGTGTGCGTGTGTCTCTCTCTCTCTGTGTGCGTGTGTCTCTCTCTCTCTGTGTGCGTGTGTCTCTCTCTCTGTGTGCATGTGTCTCTCTTTGTGTGTCTCTCTCTCTCTCTGTGTGCGTGTGTGTCTCTCTCTGTGTGCGTGTGTGTCTCTCTCTGTGTGCGTGTGTGTCTCTCTCTGTGTGCGTGTGTCTCTCTCTCTGTGTGCGTGTGTCTCTCTCTCTGTGTGCGTGTGTGTCTCTCTCTGTGTGCGTGTGTGTCTCTCTCTCTGTGTGCGTGTGTGTCTCTCTCTCTGTGTGCGTGTGTGTCTCTCTCTCTGTGTGCGTGTGTGTCTCTCTCTCTGTGTGCGTGTGTGTCTCTCTCTCTGTGTGCGTGTGTGTCTCTCTCTCTGTGTGCGTGTGTGTCTCTCTCTCTGTGTGCGTGTGTCTCTCTCTCTCTGTGTGCGTGTGTCTCTCTCTCTCTGTGTGCGTGTGTCTCTCTCTCTCTGTGTGCGTGTGTCTCTCTCTCTCTGTGTGCGTGTGTCTCTCTCTCTCTGTGTGCGTGTGTCTCTCTCTCTGTGTGCGTGTGTCTCTCTCTCTGTGTGCGTGCGTGTGTCTCTCTCTCTGTGTGCGTGTGTCTCTCTCTCTTTGTGCGTGTGTCTCTCTCTCTTTGTGCGTGTGTCTCTCTCTCTTTGTGCGTGTGTCTCTCTCTCTTTGTGCGTGTGTGTCTCTCTCTCTTTGTGCGTGTGTGTCTCTCTCTGTGTGTCTGTCTCTCTCTCTCTCTTTGTGTGTGTCTCTCTGTGTGCGTGTGTGTCTCTGTGTTAGGTTCACGGGATCCTGCGCAGGTCCAGCTCCTTTAACACCGGCCGCATTGAGCACCTTTACCACAACCCTCAGACACACACAGAAGGAAGTGAGTGATGTACATCACATATGCAGACTTTTTAATAATATTTCATTCATTTTACTTCTGGGTTCCTAACAACACCTTGCCTGGTGTTACTCAGTGCCTCAGTTATAAACTAGTGGGATGTGTTTTTACACTAAAAGCTCATTTTCCAAAATGATTTGAAAGGCACTTTTAGTATATTGTAAAACCAGGGAGCCTCGTTTACGAACCGCGTGTTTCAACCTCGTTTAGCAAGCATGCAGAGTTTTGTGTCGAATCCGTGCGTATGCTTCTGTCTACACCCTGAATGGGATTTATCCAGTTTTGCTTATGCGTGAACCTAATTGAGAGTAATTACTAGGAATCACAAGATGCCACAAATGGAAAAGGAAAATCATTTCAAATTCAGATTTAAAGTTTGATTAGGATTGATGCAGGTTTGTTGAGGAAGGAAAGTGTTTTCAGTATCACTGGAAACTCTATGTTAAGAGCAAGGAGTGGATCATCACTCAAGTTCGTTTGCTCAGTGCAATTTTAGTTGATCCCTGTTTCACGTCACTATTTCACCGTACTGGCATTTCCCTAGCAACTACCAGGTGAATAATGACATGTCTTACCTTCTTACATACTGCTCACATTTCCAAAACCAGCAGTGGAAAAGACGGCACAAGTGATTAATTCTCATGCCATCGCAGAGTTTTCTAAATATAATTAGGAAAATAGAATACACACTTGTTACCACCACACACACACACACACACACGCACACAGACTCCTCACTCATATGTTAGAATAGTGATCATGTTGATATTTTGTAGCTCACAACACTTAATAAGTAATTAATAAGTAATTAAATATAGTTATAGTTATAGTAATTAAAAATAGTAATTAAAAATAAGTAATTGGGATACTATTAAAATTTATAGTAATAGTTGATATATATATATATATATATATATATATATATATATATATATATATATATATATATATATATATATATATATATATACTGTGTATATATATACTGTATATGTTATATGTGTGTATGTGTTTTTAATAAAACAGAAGTGCACAATAAGGTACAATTTCATCTTGAATGTTACTTTATTGTTGGTTAATGTGTGAAACGTTTATTGAGCACTAACTGTACCACATATCAGCAGGTTCTGAACGTTCAACCGGGTGTAAGTCATTAATTAATATATTCTTCAACTAGTCTCTTTTCTTCAATTGCATAAGAGCTTGTGTCTGCTTTTCATGACTATATTATTACAGAGAAAATCTTTACTGTTTTCTTATTGATCTTGAACATGACTGAAATTGAAATATGGCATGAAAACCAGACTGTGCTGTTCCACTTTGCAGATGGGTAGCTGGGATTTTTTTTTCCTCTTGATAATCAGTGAAATATCTTATACTGTCCAATATAATAGGAATATATGGGTATGGCATGACTTTTGTTCTTTTTCCTTCATGGTGAATGAGCCTGTGCTGGGGGTGGATGCACACTTATAGACTGTAAATGTCTGTTTTAATCAAGAACAAGTAATCAAGAATACTTGTAATAACAAGAATATGTGGAAAATGTTAACAGACTGTAGGCTTAAAGGATAGCAAAGGATTACAAGAATCTTTACAATATTTAAATACATCCTAAAATCAAAAGCTGATTCACATTTACAATAAATAAATACATAAATTGTACATTTTATTCATCAGTAAGAGAGAATTTTGCCTGCTTTACTTCTTCACTGTGAATTTGAGTACAGTTTTGCAAAAGTTTTCCATTTTAAATCACAGATATCTTACAATTCCTCAAATTAAGCCAACCTTACAGTTTAAGAAGACTTAATCACATTTCTTAGCCAATTTAGCACAGCCACTTTGCCTACTGTCATGCCTTTGGACAGTGGGAGGAAACCTGAGAAACTCTTTTAGACATGGGAGAACATGCGACATGAGCTGCAGACCCTGGAGCTGTGAGGTGGCTGATTGATGAGTGAAGATATCACAGTTGATTGTTTAGTTAATTCATGATGGTAAAACTTGAAACACAGACTTTGTTTATCACCTTGGTCGGGTTTTAGGTTTCTTCTAAGAATAAAAGCAGATTTAATAACAGATTCTCCAGATCCTCCAAGCTTTTGTCCTCTTTAATATTTCTGTGTTTCATTCTGTGCTGTTTTCGTGGTGCTTACCTGTTTTCCCTTCCTTTCTATATGTATCATACCAGTAAGATATCAACTGTAATAGAAATGTTTTTTCATCATTAATTAGATTTCTGTGTGTGTATCTTCCTGTGTGTGTGTGTGTATTCCCTGTGTGTGTATTCCCTGTGTGTGTATTCCCTGTGTGTGTGTGTGTGTGTGTGTATTCCCTGTGTGTGTGTGTATTCCCTGTGTGTGTGTCTATTCCCTGTGTGTGTGTCTATTCCCTGTGTGTGTGTGTTTTCCCTGTGTGTATGTGTGTATTCCCTGTGTATGTGTATTCCCTGTGTATGTGTGTATTCCCTGTGTATGTGTGTATTCCCTGTGTGTGTGTGTGTATTCCCTGTGTGTGTGTGTGTATTCCCTGTGTGTGTGTGTGTATTCCCTGTGTGTGTGTGTGTATTCCCTGTGTGTGTGTATTCCCTGTGTGTGTGTATTCCCTGTGTGTGTGTATTCCCTGCGTGTGTGTATTCCCTGCGTGTGTGTATTCCCTGCGTGTGTGTATTCCCTGCGTGTGTATGTAAATTCCCTGTGTGTGTATTCCCTGTGTGTGTGTGTGTGTGTTTGTGTATTCCCTGTGTGTCTGTGTGTGTTATAGATATGAAGCTGCACTATGGGGACCTAACTGACAGCACTTGTCTGGTGAAAATTATTAATGAAGTCAAACCCACAGAAATCTACAATCTGGGAGCTCAGAGTCACGTTAAGGTAAAACCACATCCTAGCACTTTCATTTTGTTCTTAATTTATACCGCGTGTATTTGAAAGTGATGTACAGATTTTCTTTGTCTCTTTCTGCTGACTGCGTACACCTACATTAGCTGTGACACACACACACACACACACACACACAGTATGTGTGTTTTGAATGACCACTGGGTGTGTGAAGTGAACCACTGACCCTGTCCGGTAATAGCTATGAAGAGTGGGTTGAGTGTGTACACAATTTTTTTTTTCTTCGCTGTTTTTTTCTCCCATGTGTTCTCCTTATGTCTAGAATTTTGGGATGTAGTCAGGAGGTTGTTAGTCAGTGGGTTGGTCAAGAGATGAATGCTTGTGTGTGTGAAAACAAGACAGACAGTGGGTGGGTTTTTTCAGCATTGAGCAACAGGAACAAAGTCCATTGAGTGTCCTATAGAAGGATGGGATTTCAAGGGGGGGAAAAAAAGACTGACAGGATGTGGTGAGTTGTGACTGAAGCTCTGATGTTTCCCAGTAACCTCCAGCCTGATCAGTGACCTTACAGGACTTGTTGGTGGGCTGCTGTTTAAAGACATGGCCTAGTTACATCTCAGCAGGAACCTGAACAACATTACAAGAGACTTTCACATTACAACAATGATTAGTGTAAAGTGTAGTCAATTTACTTCAAGTTCCCGAGCTCAGAGAGCAGAAATCTCAACATGTACGTACTGTAAGTGAGGAATAAACCATGATGTGAAGTGTAATGTAGACTGACACTAAGCAGAGTTGATTATTTTCTCATAACAACGTGTGGTGGAGTTTAATTTCTTTTAAACCACAGCAATTTGCTAAGTTGTACATTTTCTCTATTTGTAGTTACATTTAAATGTTGCGGAACGTCCATGAAACCGGTTCACTTTGTTATTACAGTAACACACTCATTCTGTCACCAGCCTCTTTTTTTTTTCTTCTTCTTGAAGTAAACAAGACAAAAAATGCAGCTTGTCATGTTAGTAAGAAATTTGAAAAAGCACAAAGTCCTCTTGAAGGTTTTCTTGTGTCAGAAATAAATCATGTCATTAACGTCTCCGCACAGAAAGTCCTCATGTAAGCAGATCCCACAGACTTTCCAAGTGATTAGAATGAGAGCATTAATATAACCTGTAATCTGCCTTACACATGGCATGTCTCTCAGAGCTGTGCTGATAAAGAAAATGAATCAGCTCTGACCAACTAGCTTGAAGATTTGCTCCAATTCATTCCCACTATTGCATTATCATTATGATTCAGTGAACACTAACAGTATCACTGTGCATTTATATGCAATGTCCCAATTTCACAATAATTAAAATGTGCGCGTTAATATAATACCGCTGCATACATATATTGCAGTATGTTTGTATGCATTTTGTATATAAAGAACATTTCATTTCAATATTTATTTCTCTGGTCTCTTATCATATCATAACTTTATCACACTGACAGCACGACAACAGCTCGACAGCCGAGTTGTGCTAAAAGATGAATTATTTATGTCTGTGTGCCTGTAACATCTGTATGTGAATAAGGCGAGCAGAGAGAGACAGCAGATGCTCAGTATCTAAAGCGTGAACCCTCTGGAAAGCCGTCACAGTCCAGAGTGAGTGAATGGGGTAAAAGAGAAGTGACTTGAATAATTCAGGTGAGGTAGAACTGCTTTGTAGTGAGGTTACCAGTGATAATAATTAATGTTGCAGACAAATAATTACCTTTAATCTCCTGCCTTGTGTGCAACCTGTTGTGTGAATACGGTGATGAAAAAAGCACGTTGACATTTCTCCGTCCCTGTAGAGACCGTTTGAATTAACTCAGGTCAAGACTAGGTTTTATTTATGTAGGCTTTCCAGTGGAGAATCAGTTCACCAGCCTGGGCGCCTAGGAGGAGCGGGTTTTGAGGCCATGCGCTTTGTATTCTGGTTTGTAATTGCTCAGGTGGATAGGTTAAACTAGAAAAAGAACAGAATGTTAAAGGTCTTTGCAGTGACCTACCTCAATGTTGTAACTGCAGTGTGTTTATCCAGATTCCACCCCCTGAAGGAAACAGCCGAGGCGTGATCTGTGATCTGTGATCGGTACAGTGGTTGTTAATTGGTGTGTACAGGTGAACACTGTCCTTTCCAAAAAATGAAAATTTTTAAGAAAGCAAGGAGAATGTACAATCAAAACTGCACAATCCTCGCTTTCTAATTAAATATATAAAGAGAATATAAAGATGACCGACCCATATAATACCTTCTAATAGCCGCAGTGTCCTGCAGTGACGTGCTGATGTTTTTTTCAGGGACAGAAACCTGATAAATGCTAAATACTTTTCATGGACTTCATTAGGAAGGCACTAATTTTTTTTCCAATCGACGGTTACCAACCCAGAATTTTGAGAGTTATCTGAATCCCCATCAACAGTCATGTCCACCTGTTCTTTGCTTCCTGATTGCTGACACAACAGGATAAAAACAAAAGCCATTTAGTAGAGCTTTTTTTTGACATGAAGCACAAACAAAGGCAGAGCTTCAGGCAGTGGCTTGAAATCATTTTCCATTTTCCATTGTATGAGGTCTCTAAACAATGTTTATTATGTTTGCTTCATACTTTCATGGCTGAGGGTTGGATTCCTTCTTCTGTCTGGTGTTAGTTAGCATGTTCTCCTGGTGCTTTGGGGGTTTCCTCTGGGTACTCTGGTTTCCTCCATCAGTCCAAAGACACTAGTTGTTAGCTGACTGGTATCTCTAAATTGTCCGTTGTGCGTGTGCATGCCACATATTTATGCCCTGTAAAGGGTTGGAACTCCATCCAAGATGATCCCTGAGTCTCCTGGGATAAGCGCTAGGTTCTAGGATAACTAGTAAATTTTTGTTTGTTGTTGTTAGCGGTTAAATTGTTGTGTTTAAGATGTTTTTATGAGGCTACTTTTATTGTAGGAAGACACTAGTCCTACTCACACTAGTTTGTCTTCTTGGAGTCCAGTTTGTAGTCTGCTTTGATTTGATTGCCATCATTAGTCATGAAGTGAGTCCAGATTGTTGTCACTGTGGCACGGCATACTGCACTGGGCTTACACCACGAAGTATGATGTGCTGTCAGATGTAGGTTTCAGTGCAATCGTGACAGTGACTGATACCAGTATCTGTATTCATGCAGCTCTACTTATTAAGCATGGTGTGTATCCTGACTATGACTTTTCACACGTTTCCTGTTTTGACCCACAGGGGGCAGCAGAGTGTCTCTCTCGCACTCTCTCTCGCACTCTCTCTCTCTCTCTCGCACTCTCTCTCTCTCTCTCTCGCACTCTCTCTCTCGCACTCTCTCTCTCTCTCTGTGTGTGTGTGTGTGTGTGTGTGTGTGTGTGTCCTCTACTACTCTGTACAGAAGGAAAGATAATAGCAAATTTCTCTCTATTACAAAAGTAAACCTTTTCCCACCCAATACATTTACTCTGCATTTCTTTCCTCCTTTTTTAAAATTTAAGTGTGGTTAGAGTGTACAGACAATGTGAACAAAAAAGCCGCTGGTTCTGCTAAATCCCGGGATAAAGTGTACTGTGGTGTATCTTGGTGGTAGACATAGACTTAACAGTGTGTGCACAAATCCCTCCTTGCGATGAGTGGCGGCTATTTGTTTGGCTCAGCTGGATATTTTTCCCCCCTAAGAGCATTCAAAGGTCTGTTTGCATCAGGATTAGAAGCGTAAGGGCTAGGAGATTGAAGAAACGGCTCCGACGGTTTGCAGGGTTTTTAGTGAAGTGGAGGATTCAGAAAGGCTGAGCGAGCTGTTAGAATGTGATGATGATTTCTATAAATAACGTCACAAAATAGCTTTAGATAGAAGCTTTCTGTTGCACTCAGGTACTCAGGCATGGAATAACAGGTTGTTTTGGCGTTCTTATTTCTCAGACAGGACAGGAGCACGTATCTTGGTGCTTGCAGAATGATTATTTGATTTGTATTTGAAGTGTTGTTGCTTTAATCTCCGTTTATTTTTTAATAGACTTGACACTGGAGATTTTCACACGGTATGATGCATGCTGTGTGAAAATGTCACGTGTCACGAGGTGAGGAATGATCTCGCCGTGCCGAACAGCTCATTTACAAATGCGTTCCCAAATTAGTTAAGAAAGTACTTATAATATGGCGGTCATGGCCAAGCTGCAAAGCTAGACACCAGGTTATTAAGAATGATTCATTTTAGAATTAAAGCCTGAAAAAAATTACACACACACTCTTATTGCTTTAGCTTTTGTGTGTAAATCAGTCTTACCTTGGCTGATGTCACTACTAACAAATGAGGCCTTATTCAGAAGAATGACATCACATCACCACAAACAGATTAAAACCACGATTTATTGTAGTCCTGCAAAAACCCACACACACTGATTTATTTCGTTGTGAAAGACATGAATCACATAGGCCAGTTCATGTTCCATGGGGGCCCTGACAGAATTTCAGTGATTTATTCCCAGTCAGTGTGCTCCCTCTTTTATCACACTAAATTCACGTTAAATGTGCCATCAGCCTGACATCCACGCACATCGCCGGGACTTTTTCACTCCAGCTTGTTCCTGCATGCACCCCCTTGGCCGTGGAATGCCTCCTCCAGCTGCAAATAATGCCATCGCTCCATATGTTCTGCACCGTGCCGAAGGTTCTACCGGTTTTACGTTACTTCGCATGTGCGTGTATATATTTTTTGAAACATAATACGCCACTTTACAGTGTTCAGAATGTCACGTCTTGGTAAGCGCACTGAATCGAGAGCATTTCAGCGTTAGGAGCTGGACGAGGTTCCGCCAGCGGTGGTGGTGAAGGAATGCACCGAAACGGAGGATAGGTGTTCTCTAATGACATGCACACACCTTTAAGATTTTATCGCTCATGACAGATTTATGTTCAAGCTTCGATCGTGTTCTTTGCACGCTGTACCATATGTCATGATGACTAAATATGTCTAATAGTCCATCAACGTCAAGCTGTTGGGAAACTACGCAGAGGATTTGATTTACAGCACACAGGCTTTTAGGACTGCCACGTTCTTTACAGAAATGTGTGCAACACATTCTCTCGCTCACACACACACACACACACACACTCGGAGTTTTGATTGAGTATGTCTGAAAAGTTATTCTGTAGTGGGGGTATATCTGGGAGTAAACTGACACATTCCTGTCACGAATCCATCCCCTCAAGCAGCTCACGCTTTTTAGAGAAAAATACTGTGGCTATTTCTATAATAACTCTTCGAGTCTGTCCAACAACACACACGCAAAGGGCCGTGTTCGACAAGGTGTTTTTTTTTAAAACTACAAGAATATACAACGATTTAAAAAATGTTTATTATATCCTTACAAAGTTGCTGGTTTATTATATATGAAATAATTAACAGGCATTCTATTCTTCTTATTAAACTCCACTCACACAGCACTAGCCTTCCACTGAAATATAAGCTCTGCTTATTATATATAGATATTTTTTTTATTTTTCATACTTTAATTTTTAAGATCATATCCGATTATAAACCTGAAAAAAATATCTTGAACAGAGTTGATTTTTTTTTTCTATAGGGATTATGATGAAACCAAAAAGATTATCAAGCCTAGATGTTTTTAAATATTTTTACAAGTCGCATTATTTCATAATGAAAAAGATTCAATTCAGCATATAAATTTTTTGTTTTTCTGAGAATGCGTTTCATCTTTGACCACACTGCTGGTAAAAGAACACATTTATTTATTTATTTTTATTTATTTACTCTGAGTGACATGGCAGGATTTTTTTTTTTTACTTCATGGCCGTTTTCTCATGTAATAAATAATTCTCAGTAAATAATTCATCTGTAAAGTGTTTCATGTGTTAATATCTACACTACGTTGCTCAGTCCTTAGCACTGAATATACAATCCTTTTTGCTTTTGCTCAGTGAGCCACAGGACTGCATTTACTGTAGCTGCAACCTGCTCTGAAATAGTTTGTTTATTTATTTATTTATTTATTTATTTTTATTTAAGTCTTGGTTCACTGTGTCCCCAGGAAAAAGGAAAAAAAAAGATCACACCTGAACTCTATTAGCTAAAGTGCAGCTGTCTCGTGTTGAGTCGCGCTCTCGGCCCTCAGGAAGCCCCTGCATAATGCATGAGAACTAGTTCAGCGGTCGGCTTGGGGAAGGTTTTTCTTTCAGGTTTTTTTTGTTTTCTTTGTAACGTTTGCAGATTTCAACAGTCCCAGAGAATCAAGCGGAAGATCGCGATTTGTCATTTTTGTGTACTTTGCAGTAGTAGCTAGTCTTCCTCACTGATATTTACAATATTTACTGATGACACCATTATATACATTTTCATATTTATTATAATATCTTATGGATTTAGTCACCTAAGGAACGTCTCAATATTACAAACAATATTTCGTCATTGAAACTACTACTACTACTACTACTACTAATAATAATAATAATAATAATAATAATATACAGATATTTAAATTTCCATTCTGTGTTTTATGGAATTTTGTTTTTTTCTGTTCAAGTTAAATATAATGTTAAATAATTATGTTTATCCCACTACCTTTATGTTATACCCTATGTAGTGAGCATATAAAGTGAATAGGAAGCTTTTTGGGATTCAGCCTACCTTTTTGTTGCACTGTCTTTGTGTGGCTGTGTAAACTGTAAGTTTATAAATATTTAAAAACATTTGAATGAATGAAACTTTGAATTCACCTTTTGATGGAACTGTTTTTAGCACAGAAGGTGCCACAAGTCATAGAATAGGAGATAAAGAGCTAAAGGTTTAAAAAAGATTCCTCGTAATCAGATTACACGAATAAACTGCAACACGGCCCAAATCCCGCTATATAAACAGCGATGCTACATATAAGATTTGTTCTCATGTGAGAGGTATTATTAAGTTGTCATAAAGGAAATCGGACCGGACCCCCGGATTGCCTCGGAGTGTCTGTACCTCTCTGCATAATGGATAGTTGTGTTTGGGGCACTGTAACGGAGGCATAGTCAAATTCCAGCGTCTTAATGCTGCGGGGGATTTCAGCACAAACGCTGTTTGGCCTGTCAGTGTGCTATCGCTGTTTGGTGCACATATAACTGTTCTGACACACAGTTAACCACACAATAGCTCCTCTCATTCTTTCAAACTTTTAACTGACAGCACCTGTCAACTGAGATGACACAACATGCCCTGTGTGTGTATGTCAGAGCGAGAGGTGCGCTGGTTAAAGGGGAGGTCTGCTCACATGTGGAAGCTGTTAGCTGCTGTCAGCACTAAGTTAACCTGCAGCAAGTGTTCACACACACACATATACACACATGCAGACAAAGAGTAGGAGGTTCTGTACACTTCATACAATGATCAATATTCACACTGGAGTGTGTACAAGTTCTTTAAAGATATACGCCAGAATTGTTTCAACTGCAGTAGCTGTAGTGTATATTAAAAAAAATTATACACAAAATCTGACACTTTTGACTTTTTCTGTGGAAAAAAAGAAAAGAAATGAAAACTTGCTCACGTAGAGGAAGTAAAGGTAAACATTAACATTTCTGGCATTTAGAAGACAGCCTTATCCAGAGTGACTTACATTTTATTATAAGCTTGGTGGGCCTAGGATTCGAACTTTTGACTTTTTCCGGGCAGTAGTCCAACACCTTAACCACTATGCTATCACATCCCTTTTTTTCTGTTTATTTCATTTTTTTATTGTTCACTGTGACTTCTTTTGAATAAGTGGTTAGGTATAACTATTGCTATTGTAGTATAGCTATTGTTTTCTTTTCTAACTACTAAGTTTTAAAGTGTTTTTTCCCCTCATTTTTTTTAACTGAAGCACTTCACACTTAAAATAGTTTCACAAAAAAATCTTACATTGTAAATATAGTAAAATCAGTTCTAACAAAAAAAAAACAACAACAAAAAAAAAAACGAGAGCTAAGACAATGTTTGTTATATATTGGAAGTGGAACATTTCCAATTCTGAAAGTTTATTTAGTGTTTGGTAGATGCAAACTAAAGCGACTTTAGACTTTATCTAAAGCGACTTACATTCATCCCAGTTTCCATTTACAAATCAGCAACCTTCCAAGCAGTAGAACAACATCTTAACTACTGAGCTTTCTATTCCACTTCCAGTTCCAATCTTCATTTGTTACTGGAGAAGACATCCAGTCTGGGTATTAGATCATTGCCTTCTGTAATTAGAAGCATAAACTCATCTTCTGAGAACGTAATCTCAGCTCAAAAAAGAGATTCATATATAACATTCATATTAATTATTCTTTTTTTTTGTTTTTTTTTTTTTTATTTATGAGCGTCTCTACACTTTTATTTTTATGTGTAACATGCTTTTTTTTAAGCATGTGTAAGCCTTAATTTTGCCTCCCATTTTTTGAGTTAGGATTCCAGGAGTTTGCCTCTAAACTGTGTTTGCAGAGTTGTCATGCTCCCCCCATGTTTCAGAGGTTTTCTTGGGGTAATCCGCTTTCTTCTCCAGGTTCCCTGCGGTTCGGAAAATGGAAAGATGGATGCACAAATTTTTGTCCCTGGAAATTGCACACGTGCTACAGAGGCAGTTGGAGCAAGCTGGAAAATGGTGGACTACTCTTTTAACCAGTTCCCATTATATATGAGTCAGTAAAAAATATCCTGGTGTAATAGTTCTTTTTTTAGCCTAATCTGAATCTCTGCATGAACAAACTCATGTCTAACGTGATGAAGACAGCCCAGACCAGCGTCATGCTCTTACTGCAGCCCGACGATTGGCCTGGTTGCTGTGTTTGTATGTTTATACTGGCGAGGAGCAATGAATGATGAGGTGAGGTGAGGTCTGGAGTAAGTGAGTTAAAAAAAAGGGTGGAAAAAGAGAAGTTAGTATCAAATGAAGCATGAGTTTAATTGGCTGATGAATTCCCTTCAGTTGTGGAGGAGCATAGATGGAGGGAGGACGAGAAGCAGATGAAGAAGAGGGAGTTTGTGTGTGTGTGTGTGTGTGTGTTGGCCATGGGACACATGTTCAGTAGAAACCTCATCTCGGACTGCACTAACTGAATATTTGCCTGCTCAGCAAATGGTTTTGCTGTATATTTGTCTACTTTCCTAATAAGCCCCTAATCATTTCCAGCAACAAACACACTCCAGTGAACCCCTGCAACCATCATGGCTCATTGTGGTTGAATATTGGAACCAGTGAGCAGGTGAAAGCAGTGTGAAAGAATAACAACTGGAAAATACGCCTCCTTAATTTTGCATTGGAGCTTCAAGACTAATACTGCTAACTCTTATAACCCTATAAATCACACAAACACACACACTTTAACAATAACATTATTTACTCCTATACAAGTTGAAATGAGATTTTTAATGGATTAATTTGTCTAATTGGGGGGCACGGTGGCTTAGTGGTTAGCACATTCGCCTCACACCTCCAGGGTCGGGGTTCGATTCCCGCCTCCACCTTGTGTGTGTGGAGTATGCATGTTCTCCCCGTGCCTCAGGGGTTTCCTCCGGGTACTCCGGTTTCCTCCCCCGGTCCAAAGACATGCATGGTAGGTTGATTGGCATCTCTGGAAAATTGTCCCTAGTGTGTGAGTGCGTGAGTGAGTGAATGAGAGTGTGTGTGTGCCCTGCGATGGGTTGGCACTCCGTCCAGGGTGTATCCTGCCTTGATGCCCGATGAAGCCTGAGATAGGCACAGGCTCCCCGTGACCCGAGGTAGTTCGGATAAGCGGTAGAAAATGAGTGAGTGAGTGAGTAATTTGTCTAATTGTTACTTTTAGAATCTCTGCCTTAAAATTTTTGGCCACACCTCCTGATGATCTGATGCAGTGACTCCAACACTTTCTGAGAGGGAAAAAGGGACTTTCTCCTGATGTTTTTAGCTCAATGGCATCATAAGGTTTATTTAATAGAGACCTATGTGTGAGAAATCACATGAACAGGGCAGTGCATGTGTATTAATGCTACATTTATGGACCGCAACATTTTACTGCTAATTTTGAAGACCTGGTGTTATGAAATGTTAATAATACGCTAATATAATAATACAAATTTGCTCTGCTTCACTTTGATAATATCATTTGCATCTCACAGAAAGGAGAAATTGTTGAATTTTCATGCTGATTTCTAGATTCTTGTTAGAGAAGTAAAAAAAATAAAAAGTCTCTGAGGAGATTATTTTTCTTTTTTTTCCCCAAAAAGCTTTTTTTCTGATCTTGCAGTCTAATAGATATTAATAGTGGTACTTGAGACACGGGCACAGTTAATGTCAGCGGTATTATTCAGCACAGAATTCAGCGCCGGTTCTCCAGACTGTCTCGTCCTCATTTTTCCCACAGTCACCATAACCCATAGCTGTGATGACCACTTCAGGCTACTGATCGCCAGGCAACACAGCTGAGCGAGTCTGTAAACAAGTCGAACCAGAGACGGCGAGATGACGTCAGCTTTCTGTGGCTTCACTTCACTGTTTCTCCAAACTCGCCCTTTTCTTTTTCATTCTGCTTCATTCTCTCTCTTGGATCATCTGTCGGTTTCAGTTCTCACACTCACCCACACATGGCTCCGAAACATGCCATCAGTCTTCTATAAAGACACCAAACTATTTAACTATTTGTCATTTCCATCTCGCATTAATCAGCTGTCCGTGTTTGTGGCTTTCTCGCAGAGGTGTGGTAGATGCACTACTCAGATTCTGCTCATCCTCCCACGACAGACACGTTTCTGTCATGATGGAACGCCATGTGGAGGCGTGTAAATGAAAGGAGTGTGTCGATGTTGAGAAGTAAAGCCATTTTGAGCCCGTATTAGCTCATGTCACTTTTCTCTCACTTAGTCATCATTCTCATCTGCCAGTGGCTTTTGGGTTTCCCCATCAAGTGTGGGGACAATTCTGAGCTCATTATAAGACTTTGCAGTAACTGTGTGTGTGATGGGAGTAGAGCAAAGCGCTGCATCATAAAGTTTACTCCTATTGACAAAACGGTAACTCTGTACACAGAATATATAATAGATAGGATTTAAAATGCTAAAGTATTCCTTGAAGACACATCCCCGAGACTGTGCAATTACCACAATCCA
>NC_083462.1:24178861-24181361 GCF_030014155.1 Tachysurus vachellii | reverse complement strand
AACGATGCTGCATCATGGATTGACACTATGGGAATGCTTCTTAGCGGAAAACGTGCCAATTTATTACCTCAAGGAGGTAATGTGACATCTATGTGATATCACTCCAGCTTATTTGTCTTTATGAAGCACTGGGAATGATTTGGTGTTTGTCGAGAATAGGGAAAAAAGATAGTAGACAACATGGACATGTGACATATCAAAACACTCAGCACAATGAGGGGAACTGCCTCACGGGTATTCGGATCACGTCACATGCTCATGTCCGCTCCAAAAGTATTGGCACCCTAGCTTTCACAATCTTTCTGTCCACTTGCCTCCAAAAGTAACACTAACCCTTATGTCCACTCGCCTCCAAAAAGCACTGGCCTTTGCGAATACTTGCACCGTCAAAGCCAACATCAAAGTTTGTCTCGACGAACTTTACAAATCTAGTTTGCATTTTGCTTTTGAAAGACCGAGCTACAGCAAGATAGTAGGTAAAAATACTTAGTAAAATAATGAAATAGGTAGTAAAAATACTAGGCATTTAAAAGATGTGTGCATCCATGTCCATGCCCTGTCACAGCATATGACACACATTGTCTTTGCATTGTTTGTTTTGGTTAGCAACATGTATGTGCAGCTGACAAGGGAGACACTTACAGGCATTTCGAGAAATTTCCCAACTCTAAGCCCCTCTCTTTTGGCTGTTTTCTCCAGCCAAGCACCTGTGGCTTGTGCCCCACGTCTGCCATAGCAGTGCATCAACTTCGGACATGGGGAATGCAGTTTGAGTTGTCAGAAATGGAAAAGAGACGGGCGAATCCCTTTCTCTAGTCACTTCTGCTGACTGACCTCACTGAGTTGGCTGCTAGAAGCCCCCTTAGAGCCTATGTAGTCAGCCTCTGAGACATTTATGACCCTCGAGACAACTCTCTCCTTAGCCTTGGCATCTCTAAAGAGAGTGGGGGACTTACAGGGCCCTCCTGCCTGCACTGTCTTTTTGTGAGCTTTCTGTCTTCCTCCACATAAGTTATATCTCTCACATGAGACTGCACCTACTGTGCCCCGTTTGGGCTCTCAGCACTTATGCACATCACTTGAACATGTGGGGTAAGTCCTCTGCTCTTGCTTTGTCACGTGACCTCCTTGAGACAATAGATTTGCGTGTGATCACACAGAGCTACAGACACTGCTTCCACAAAGAGGCATTCCCATAACATCAAGCCATGACGCATACGTAACCTAGTATTAGTACGCTTGTCTCTTAAACAATTGTGGAGTCTTGTAAATTTGTATTGAGGTAAATACAATGAATACTTTTGCAAGTAATTATGTTGTCTTTGTAGAAGCCAACATTCTGATTTCCTTTATAAGCTTATTATTATTATTATTATTATTATTATTATTATTATTATTATTATTCTTCTTCTTAGCCACAAATTTATCAAGAGTAACTCGTCCTAGGGCTTTCGAGCCACATGCACCAAATTCGGATATGTCGTAGACCCTGGTCTGAAGTTTGTTGCTACTACTTTTCTAAGCGATCGGAATTCCGGCATTCCCGGTACGGAAGCTCAAAATGGCCTTTTTTCGTATCCACTTCCATTATAAATTTTTGGAGGTTTATAACTCGGCAAGTTTTCGAGCGATTTACACCAAACTCGGAGAGGTTCTTTAGGACGTTACTCCGGACAAAATACGGACTCGGCGTTCCGACGGAACTTTCGGTTTTCCCGTAGTCGACGATGGAACGTCCCATAGACTTGAATGGGGAATTCCTAAAATTCCTCTAAGCTTTCACTTGCTTTTGAAAGACCGAGCTACAGCAAGACAACCCTGAAAGCAACAGAGCCCAATTATTATAATGAGCATGTCATGCTACTTGGCCAAGAAATAGATGCGCCCAAGATATAATGTACAAGCAAAAGGAAAAATGCATCTTTTATTTATTTATTTATTTTTAAAATAAGTAACATTATCACATTGCTATTTTCTTTCTCGAGTAGCTAAAAAAGATATCAGGATGGAGGAAGCAGCTCAAGTCATCTTACCTTCCATCAGATTATCAAATTGCTTCACTTATAGACATATCCATTATTTCTCAGTATCCCTCTGTATAAATGACTTGAAATTGTCAGTCATGGATGGGGATACATGACTCACTTCTTTGAAATAGTACACATCACACATCATTTTGTTTCTATAAGAGTATAAACAATTGTAAACAGAAACCTAATTAGAACTTGTTGATTACAGTATTTGTAGTTTCTGCTCTTACTGTATGTGTGTAATAGATTTTACATTTTTCATATTATAATGTCATAATAAAGTGCTTTGTTTTTTATTTTACTTATGAATGAACAAACATGATGCAGCAAATGTCACTGTGGAGAAGGGGAGACCACCTACTTACCATAGGGACACAAACACGTTTTGTAATCTTCAGTGAGCAAACAGCAAACATAATTGGGTCAGCCATGGTGAAAAAAAAACATGTAACAGTATCTAGAGGATGTTG